>NW_027097131.1:0-60000 GCF_019320115.1 Miscanthus floridulus | reverse complement strand
GCATAGGTGTGTAGAGGATGATGGCGGTGATGGCAATGAAGATGATGAAGAGTTGATAACAATTGCGGCCACCTTCTCGTTGTCACTATCATCATCGGATGAGGCACTAGATGAATCAATGTCCATGAGCCAATCACCGACAATGTATGTCTTTCCACTCTTCTTCTTCTTCTTGTGGAAGTCCCTCTTCTTGCCATCTCTCTTCTTGTATGGCTTGTTCTTCTTCTTCATTACTTGAGTCATCTTTCTTGCCCTTGTATTTGTTCTTGAACTTGTCTTTCTTGGGCTTAGTGCAATGGTGTGCTAGATGACCAAGTTCTCCATAATTGAAGCAATCCATCTTGGAGATTGGCTTCCTTCTAGAGCTAGTGAAGAACTTCTTCTTCTTGCCATCAAACTTGATACCACTCTTGTTGAGCTTCTTTAGCATCTTGGTGGTCTTCTTCACCATGAGAGCAAGACTTTCATCATCAACTTCATCATCACTTGTGCTCTCATACTCAAGTCTTGCTTTACCCTTCTCTTGGCTAGCTTTGAATGCTAAGTCCTTATCTTTCTTCTTGGTAGAGGATGAGCCATCTTGTGGCATGATGTGCATGTACATCTCATGAGCATTGATCTTTCTCAAGATTTGTGTCGGTGTAGCGGTGGAAAGATCACCTTGATGAAGCATGGTCACAATATGCCCATATTTATCAATGGGGAGGACACTCAAAATCTTTCTTACAACATCAGATGGTTGCATTTGAGTGAGTCCAATCCCATTGACTTCCTCTACAAGAACATTCAAATGTGAATACATCTCATTAGCATATTCTTTAGGAAGCATTTCAAAAGAGTTGAGCTTTTTCATGACAAGATGATAGCATTCCTCACGCTCACTCTTAGTTCCCTCATGGAGCGCACAAATGTCCGACCATAGTGCATGGGTGTCTTTGTGGTTCCTCACCCGATTGAACACATCTTTGCAAAGGCCTCTAAAGATGGTGTTTCGAGCCTTTGCATTCCACTTCTTGTAGTTCACCTCATCGCCTTATAGGTGAGTAGCATCCTGAGGTTTTGGGAAGCCATATGAGGCAGCTCTAAGAATACCAACATCTAGAGCTTCTAGATATGCCTCCAAGCGAATTTTCCAAGAAGTAAAATCATCTCCCTCAAAGATAGGAGGAGGTCCATCCCCGTGAGACATCTTGCTCTAGGCAGTTAAGCTTAAATACGTGAGCACGAGGCTCTAATACCAATTTAAAGGATCAAGATGCCCAAGATGGGGGGTGAATTGGACTAATTACAAATTTCTTTGCAATAATTAAATCCTATGGTTAGCCCAATTAACCCCTTTGCCTAAAAAGTGTTTCTAATTGTTCTACCACACAAAAGACTTGCAACCTAAGTTCCAATCCTACTCTAGCATGGCAATTCTATGAATGTAAAGACAAGAATTGAATTGCTCAAAATAAATGCTCAAAGTAAATGCTCAAAGTAAATAGAGAAGGAGGAACGTGGTGATGTTTTGTCGAGGTATCAGAGAGTCACCACTCCCCACTAGTCCTTGTTGGAGCACCCGCGCAAGGGTGTAGCTCCCCCTTGATCCGTGCAAGGATCAAGTGCTCTCTACGGGTTGATTCTTCGACACTCTGTCATGGTGAATCACCCACAACCGCTCACAACTTGAGTTGGGTCACCCATAAGCTTCGCCGGATGATCACCAAACTCCTAATCACCACCAAGTCGTCTAGGTGATGGTGATCACCAAGAGTAACAAGCATGAACTCTTACTTAACCACGACAAGCCTAATGAGAAGGGTGGATGCACACTTTGCTACTTTTGAACTCACTAATGAGGGCTCTCTTTGGGATTCTCAAATCTCAATCACCTCACTAGGACCTTGCTCTTCTTGGCACTCTCAAACGTGTTTCTCAGCTGTTGGAATGAGCAAATGACCCCCACACACGAGTGGAGGTTGTATTTATAACACCGGCTGAAAAACGAACTGTTATGTGCCTCTGTGGGGTGATCGGATGCTCCAATCATGTTGACCGGACGCTCCGGTCAGTACACCCTGAACTCCAGTGATTAAGTGTTGACCGAACGCGTCCGGACACGTTTTCCCTTCACTGGAACCTTACTGATGTTGACCAGACGCTGGACCCCCAGCGTCCGGTCACTTGCTGAGCAGCGTCCGGTCAGTAGCTAGAACCTGATCAGCGTCCGGTCAGCATTGACCAGATGCGTTCGGTCAGGATTCTCCCTCTCTGGGACCTTACTGGAGTCGACCAGACGCTGGCCCTCAGCGTTCGGTCACTTGACCTCTCAGCGTCCGGTCACTTCCAGATGCTTTCGCCTTGGTCAAATAAACTAACCGGACCCTGAGCCAGCATCCGGTCACACCAGAGCTAGCGTTCGGTTAGTATTTGACCCTCCATTTACTTCCAACTCTCGATCATATGTGAATGAAGATTGCTCCATTGGATCCAAGGGCTATTAAGGAGCTACCTAGTGCTAGATTTAGTAAGGGTGCACCACACCTAACTCACTAGACTCACCTAGGCCAAGCTACCCGTTCATACCCCCCTTAATAGTACGGCCAAAGGAAAAACAAAGTCCTAAACTACTCTAAGTGTCTCTAACTTCAATCGACACTTAGAACTAGTCCATCCTTAACCTTATTGTCCATCCTTTGAAAATCGAAACGATTTCCATTGTAGGAGCATGACAACCATGATTGCCCAATCGATCTCCATTACCGTGACCTAACTTAATTGCCTCTAAAAACACACGTTAGTCACAGTAATCACGTATTGTCATTAATCACTGAAACCCAACTAAGGGCCTAGATGTTTTCAAAGACGTAACTGCGATCTCGTCTGACCCCCAGGGACCGGGCTACGCCTCGTCCAAATGCAAGGACAAGGTTTTCGCCTTGTTCGACCCCCCAGGGGCTAGGCTACGCCTCATCCAACTCCAAGGACAAGGTTTCCACCTCATTCGACCCCCAGGGGCCAAGCCATGTCTCGTCCAACTCTAAGGACGAGGTTTTCGCCTCGTCTGACCCCCAAAGGCTGGGCCACGCCTCGTCCAACTCCAAGGACAAGGTTTTCGCCTTGTCCAACCCCCAAGGACCGAGCCGCGCCTCGTCCAAATCCAAGGACGAGGTTTCCGCCTCGTCCGACCCCCAGGGGCCGGGCCACGCCTCGTCCAACTCCAAGGACGAGGTTTTCACCTTATCCGACCCCCAGGGGTCGGGCTACGCCTCGTCCTACTCCAAGGATGAGGTTTCCGCCTCGTTCGACCCCTAAGGGGCGGGCTACGTCTCGTCCAACTCTGGGGACGAGGTCTCCGCCTCGTCTGACCCTAAGGCGTGGGCTCCAACCTCAAGGCATGGGCTCTGACTCGCCCGATCCCACAGGAAGGGCTCCGCCTCGTCAGACCCCCGTGCGTCGGATTCCGTCTCGCCCAGCCTCTAGGGCTAGATTTCCACCTTGCCCGTTCCCTAGGGGTCGGATTTGCTACTGGACAAAAGCAGTGGCCCCAGGGTAGGACCCAAACCGCTTCAACCACTACGGCGTGGAGGCGCACGCCTAGGAGCACGTCTTGGGCGTGTCCTAATGCGACTGGCGGTCGCATCAGGCCATGCTGGGAGACTCATGTCTCCCATCGCGTCAACAAGTCATCACTGTGTTGCCAACTCTCTACCTGACCACCATCCAACGTCAGTTGTTCGGCGTCAGTTAACTGGCACTGTACCGCCAACCCCCCATATGGCCTTTATCAGGGACCCTTTGACCATTCCGTTCGCTTGGATGGGATGGAAGATAAGAACGACGTACGACACCCGCACGTATGCTGCAGCGGCCAACAGGACCCTGGTGCGACGCCGCTGCCACCACGATCTACAGGGTCAATGGGACCCACGCGAAAAGGAGCACGGCACACCTCCGGGAGCCTTATTTTCTCTTTCTTTTTTTCCTCTTCCCTTCCATTGTAACACCTGCTTTCCCTTGGCCTATAAAAGGGAAAGCAGGGCATCCCACTAAAGAACATCGAACAAGTGCATTGCACAGCATCGGTTCACCGCACCTCATCACAAACAACACACCACCAGAGACTCGGGACCGGTCCCTCTCTCACCCGTTTGTAACCTCTACTACGAACTTTTTCGTACTAGTAACACGAGCAGCAGCAACGAACTGGACGTAGGGACATTCAGCCCGAACCAGTATAAACCTCGTGTTCTCTTAGCACACCATGCGAGCCAAACACGCAATAACATAAATTTACTCGTTGGTACTTACTCAAAACACCAACAGTTGTCTCGTTAGCTCCTATTCTCTGTACAAATACTGATAGTTCATGATAGTGATATTGTGTATCATTACGTCCTACTTTCTGTGATTTGCTAATGCTAACAATTTCCCCATAAGACTTTATATGCTGGTTGCCTTATCAATATCATTAGTAAAGCATACTGTACTGAATTACTAAAAGGTCTGACTTTGGAATTCATAGACAACAGAGCTTCACTTTTTTTTTTGTTTCATTCACATTTTCACACACACATATAGTCTTTATCTTTCGGAGAGGATGCGTTTGACTACTTCAAAAATGACCCTAATATTTTTGATGTGGTATGTTATTATTTTATTCTTTCTTGCTTTAATACCAGTATCTGCTAATACTAAAAGAAAGATTTCATCTTGCCATCACATTTTTTTTTCTCGAATATGCAGGAGTTACGTATCACTGCATTAAGAAGAAAAAGAGTATACAAAGTACTCACACCACACAGACACACACCACCCCTCAGCTAGGGAAACAATACAATATGTGCCTTTGAAAGAGTAGACAAATGACCCAGTCAAACACTATATGGGCCAGCCAATTATCTGGCATCAGCCTCCAAATGGGCTAACCTCTAGTGCGGTAGTGCCTGAGAGGTGTTCCTCCTCCAAAATCTGTTAAGAATAAGCTGAATGCTAGGGATAGTCCTGTTGAACACACAGTCATGGTGCTTCCACAAAGTCCATGCCCCCAAGGTTAGCAAAGTGTTGAGACCTCCTTTTATGTCCCTGGACACCAAGGCAACAATCCTCAACCACCAGCCATAGAACTCCTTGTCTACCGGGATAGGTGAAATCCAGCAAACCATAACGACGGAATAGGAGTGACCACACGTACCTGGAGAAGAAGCAACCTGATAGGATATGATGGATTGTCTCAGGCTCTTGCTCATACAGAGGACAACGCTCGGGGTGAGGCAAACCCCGGTGGGCCAACCTATCGGTTGTCCAGCACCTATCTGCAAACAACCAAACGAAGAATTGGCACCACCTAGGAGCCCAAGTCTCCCAAATAAGTTCCCATGGCTCAAAAGAAACCACCCCAATAAAAAGAGTATTATAAGCCGACTATGTTGAGTATTGGCCAGAGTTTGTAAAGCGCCATCTTTGGTCATTCGGTGTGTTGGGCTGAAGCATTGTTTCTACCTAACAAAAGATTGGGCTTTGTGTGGATGTGTTGTGCATAACTGATCTCTGAAAAACCACAAATGCAGTGCCATGTTGTTAGCCTTTTTCATCATATATACCAGACTCATTGTATTTGTTTTATCCTTTATATTTTTAATAGGATGTGGTTTGCACATTTCATATTTCTGTCTCAGAAATTTATTGTTGTGATTATTATGCAAAAAAGGACTCATTCAAGCAACTAATTAACCATGAGGTTACGTGCATGAATTCACGTTTCTCTCTTTTAGTATCATACAGGATATCAAGAGCAGATGTCACACTGGCCTGAGCAGCCAGTGAATGTAATAATCAATTGGTTGAAGAGTCACAATGCATCATGGGCTGTTGCTGTTTTTGGCTGTGGTAAGACTAATCTTACTATCCTGTAGCTGATGCTTCTTGCAAGTTTCCTCCCTGTTCCATCTTTTTATTTCCCTGGCACAATTATGAGAATACTGTTCATATTTCCTAGGCAATGCAGCAGTTGCAAAAAAATGTGAAGAACGAGGTTTTCTCCATTGATCTTGTTTCAGATGATCCTTCATTGATTGCTTGTGATATGGCTCATGTAAGCACTGGCTGCAAGCTGCATAATACCTTTCTTATGCTTTGCATTGTTAATTATCTGTCCTTTATGTTAGTTTGCTAAAGGTTTTCCTGGTGGTTTTTGCTATCCTTGTGATTTTTGCATGATTCTTGGTAATGGTTGAGAACAACATCGTAGGGGTTTGTTGCATGAGCAAGAATAGTCCATATTTTGACAATATTTTTGTACAAGACCATTTCAGCTCTACTTATTTTCTACGAACCTGCAGAGTTGTAGTTGAACAGTTTATCTACCATTGTATTATGTTTTTACTTGAATAAAGAATTTCTAGAAATATATTCCCTTGATGTTTTGATGTTATTATTCTATTTTTATTTTTTGGTTAAGGCTAGCTTAATTGAATATTTAGTTTTGATGGATGAGTCGAAGGTAACATAGCTAAGATAATGGAAAAGGCTGTCCAAAGGGATCTCCTGTTCTTCCATTATATATTCTGCCTTTTTTCCAGGATGAACCTAGGAGTAGCCAAACTGAATAAAATGGGCACTGAATCTTTGACTAGTGTGCAAATCATTAATTGAACTAAGCTTCTTCCTTCTTCTTTTTTTGGCATCTCTGCAGACTCCATTGGAGCCATCCTCTATAGATGTTGCAATATTTTGTCTTTCTTTGATGGGAATTAACTATCCAAGTTACTTAGAGGAAGCAAATAGGGTTCTCAAGCCAAGGTTTGCTTAACCTTTAGCTGCTGCAACTCTTACTGCAAAGGGCTGCTTCTTGTTTTCTTTACTAATAGATTTGTTTACGCAGCGGTTGGCTTGTTATTGCTGAAGTGCGAAGTAGGCTAGACCCGAACAACGGAGGTGCTGATCCTGAAAAGTTTTCTGAAGCCATTGTCCAGCTTGGCTTTTCGCTTGTTTCAAAGGTTTGTATGTTTTTTCAGCTGAGTTCTTTATTTGAATTATTATTACGAAGTAGTTGTATAAAATAAGCGCCTGCAAGTACTGAAACATGTGGTGCTAACTAGCATGGGTTCCCTATGGACCCAATTACCCAAAATCCAAACTTTGACACTATGTAAAAAGAAGATTTTCCGTCACATCAAACTTGCGGTACATGCACGGAGTACTAAATGTTGACGAAATCAAAAACTAATTGCACAGTTTGGTTGTACTTTGCGAGACGAACGTTTTGAGCCTAATTAGTCAACGATCGGACAATTATTACCAAATACAAACGAAATGCCACAGTGCGCTACAGTGATTCCGACGTCGCCAACTTTGGTCAACTAAACCCGGCCCATATGGCCTGTTGTGGATGTCTTCCTGGGCCCACAATAGGCAATGCAAGAAGCACATCGGCAAGCATTAGGCATGTTTAGAGCATCTCCATCTTAAACCCACTCTCTAAATCATCATTTGGAGAGCCATTTGAATAAAAATTGCTCTCTATATCTTTTCACACTCCAACAACTTCTCTATTTCCTGTATGCTCTATAGAGAGCGAGCCCCGCACACCATCTTTAGCTAGCGGAAAATCCGGAATAGAGAATAGCTATATTTGAAGATTTAATTAAAGAAGTTGTTGGAGGGTATTTTTCACCAAAATCTCTATTCCCATCCATTAAGAAGGGTATAAAGTGGCTCTTGGAGTTGCTCTTAGAGATAGAGTTGGATTGGAAGTTAACTAATTGTTAGGAGATTAGGTAGCCTCGGTTTACTACGTTAGTTGAGATTGGTTGTAAAGCTTGTTTTAGTGGCCTAATGGTCCAACCCTATATATGAAGGGTGGCTGATCAGGAAAATCAAGCAAGAGTTAATTTATTTGACATAAATCTCTAGAGCCTCCTTGAGAGGACAAACACGCTCTGCCTGCCTCTTGCTGTAACGTTTCCACGTGCTACAGTGCTACCTATATAAGAATCATTCATGGCCTGATAAAAGAGCACCTCAAATGCTTACCTGTGAATTTCTTCAATTTGATATGAAAATTTTTATATCTTCCTTGCATGATCCATTCCTTTCCATTCATTGTTGTCTCCTGGTTTATTTTTTGTTATAGTTTGTTTGGTGTCTGACACAAGCTAGCAGGTGTGGTGCAGTAAGTACCATGTGACAGGCACAACTACATTGTGTCATCACAGACATTATGTCCTGTAGAATGAAAATAGCTGGGTTACCTAATAAATGGCTAAATATATGGTGGCACGATGTGGCTCCAATGTATTGAGTATTAGATTATGGCTCTGAGAGCTTTTGCTTGTTGCATCCTTGCAATACACAGAACTAATCAGTTTGTTATTAACTACTATTTGTGGAATTGGTATGCAATGCTGGTTTGTGAAACATTTGCTTTGATTTGCGATTGCCATGTTTTACATGTGAACCTCGGTAATGGACTAGAAGTTTGTTCAGTCCCTTCCATTCTGGCACCTTCATAATTTCTGATATACAGTACATTTTTTATTGATGATGAAAGATTACACTTCATTTGCTTGATAATAGATGATTCTGATGATACTTTCTAATTGGCTGTTGGTATCGTTTCTGCAGGATGTGAAAAATAAAATGTTCATTCTGTTCTACTTCAGGAAAAAGGTTAGTTTCACTTGTTGCTACCTTAACTACCTAGATCACTTGGCCTTCATGCTGAATTCAGTGGCTTACCATGCCCCTGCAGGAAAAAAGTAAGGTTGCAAAGAGCATCGATTGGCCCCAGTTGAAACCGTGCTTGTACAAACGGCGATGAGCTGGTTGTCTCATATCCACTAGTAATACTGCAGTTAAGTAGAGCTCTTTAAAAGTTTGGTCAAGCTGAAGTGTCTTGTCTAGATTAGGTCCCTGTATGGTCGTATCTGTATGCCAGGCTATTCCATTCGTTTCCACATTTGCTTCATTTTTCGTGTATTGGACCTCACAAGAAAAGATCAGCTAGGGGCTAGGGGATGATGCGTTGTAGTATGGAAGCACATCATATATAATTCAATTCAATGTTTCACATGCTGCAAATTTTGCATATGGTCCACCGAACGAACATCTGGACCGTTTAAAATTTTCAATCTGGAATTCTGAATCAGCTTGAAAGAAAAGATGTGCTTCGGAGTTCCTAGGATCCAGTTCAAATTTGAACTAGATCCCCGGGATTCGATTTGAACGGCGATCCAGCTTTTCTAATTTCTAGGACAGATGAGGCCAGTGTCCAAACTTTCCTCCCTATATGTACAAGTACAGTTGATTGAGGTGATCGCTGTAGAGCAGCTGCTGGAGACTGGGAAGGAAAATGATCAGTGCTCCGTGCGAGTGACCGTCTCTGCCACCTTTGTTGGATTGCGGCTGGAGACTGGGCGGACACCGCCACCCTACGCCAGGTGCCCAGGTCTCCAATCTTTGGGACCTTCGTCAGCGACGAGCACCCACCGGGTATGGTCACCCCTAGTCTTCCGTTCTGCACCCAAACCCAAGCTATTTGTATTCGGATCGGATCCAATTATAAGTGTAGTATGTTAGACTTTGAACAGGATCTCTAGGCATAGAACTAGCATGTCTATTTGCTATTGAATAGAATTATGAATCCTAGAATATCTACTAGTACAATAACAATAGGTAAAACGAGAGAAAAGGGAGAGGTAGAAGATGGACGTGTTAAACCTGACACCGCAGTGGAGAAGGATCCACTCGCGTCCGCCATGGAGTCGGTGTCTGCGCTAGGGCAGCGACAGTCGGGGAAGACGGGTGGCGGCGTAGTGCAGTGGTCGCGGTGAAGCAGTCCGGTGCCAGCGCAGTTGGTGGCTTCCCGTCACTGTCTGCGCGCCCTCTAGATCGGGTTTAGGGTTTGTCGATGAGGAGCTCGGCTCAGGCAAACCTCGTGACTTAAGCCGTCGGCCCCTACCTCTATTTATTGCGCAGTGTGGCAGGGTCCCTCCAGCCATAGTGGGTTGGGCGCCCCCGATTAGAGCGCGGATCAAAGGCCCAACTGGGTCGTTGGGCTCAGTTTGCGATTAGATATCAATCTAACAATCTCCCCCTTGATCTCCTACCATCTTTCAATTTCATATCATTTACTTTTGTTCATTCCATTACAGATTAGCGCATAGAGCATGTTTCATTGTCACGGTCAATTACCGATAGATTTAACAGCCACAACACACCACTCTGTTCTGAAATAGATACTTAACTTTGGACCTTCTTTTGTCCAGGAATTATAGGCTTTCCCTTAAACCCATGTCGGCTACATGTTCTCTGAACACGTTGTGTGGTAAACCTTTTGTAAGCGGATCCACGAGCATCTTTTCGGTACTTATATGCTCAAGACTTATGACATGATCCTGAACTTTATTTTTCACAACATAATACTTTATGTCAATGTGTTTGACAGCATCACTTGACTTATTGTTGTGAGCATACTGTACTACCGGATTATTATCGCAGTATAACTTAAGTGGTCTATAGATGTCGTCAACCACCTTTAAATCGAGTATGAACTTCTGTAGCTAGTTCACCTGCCCCGTTGTCTTATAACACGCTACAAACTCGACATACATTGTAGACGATGTAGTGACGGTTTGCTTTGAGCTTTTTCATGAAATAGCTCTCCGTGCAAAAGTGAATACATATCTAAACGTGGATTTTCTATCATCTCCCGTATAATCAGAATCTGAATATCCCACTATATGAAGTGAATCAGATCTTCTATACGTCACCATGAGGCATTTCGTTCCTTGTAAAATAACGCAAGACTTTTTTTTACTAATTTTTAGTGTTCTGTTCTAGAATTGCTCTGAAATCTACCAAGTAACCCGGTAATAAATGTCAAGTCAGGGCGTGTACATACTTGAGCATATTGTAAGCTTCTGACAGCTGAAGCATATGGAACCGCTTTCATTTGATCGATCTCATATTGGTTCCTGGGGCATTGAAAATCTCCATATCTGTTGTCCTTGACTATAGGAGCAGGTGAGGGACTATATTTGTGCATACTGAATTTCTTTAAGATTCTTTCTATGTATGCCTTTTGTGACAGTTCTAATATCCCTTTACTTCTATCTTGGTGAATCTCGATCCCTAGAACGAACGAGGCTTCACCAAGATCTTTCATATCAAATTTTGAGGACAAACTTCTTTATCTCCAGTAGTAGACTGACATCACTACTAGCAAGTAAGATGTCGTCCACATATAGGACAAGGAAGATAAACTTTCTATTCTTAAACTTTGTATAGACATAATTGTTCTCAACATTCTCTTTAAACCCAAAATTCCTTATTGTCTGATCAAACTTCAAGTACCACTATCTTGAAGCTTGTTTTAATCCATAAATGGATTTCTTTAGACGGCATCTCATTCGTTCTTTTCCTTCCATGACAAAACCTTTCGGTTGTGCCATGTAAACATTTTCCTCCAAGTCCTCATTAAGAAATGTTGTCTTTACATCCATTTGATGTAATTCTAAATCGTAATGTGCCACTAATGTCATTATGATTCTGAAGGAATCCTTACATGAGACTGGAGAAAATATCTCATTGTAATTAATCCCTTCTCTTTGCGTAAAGCTTTTTGCCATAAGTCACGCTTTATATCTCTCTATATTCCTTTGATAGTCAAGTTTTGTTTTGTAGACCAATTTATAGCCTACTGTTTTAGCTTCTTTAGGAATCATTTCCAAGTCCCAAACTTTATTGGCATTCATAGATTTCATTTCATCTTTCATGGCCTCAAGCCACTTTGATGAATGATCACTTCTCATGGCTTCTTCAACTGAGGTGGGATCATCCTCTATTTGAAATTCCTCAGTGTTGTATACTTCATAGTCAGCACTCCCGGATAATCTCATGGATAATCATTTATCTAATGTTTTTGTTCTTTCTTTGATTGGATAAATATAGCCATAACGAGAGTAATCATCTATGAATGTTATGAACGAATCATAACCATCCACTCTTTACAAGAAATGGACCACAGATGTCTGTGTGAATAATCTATAAAATTTCTACGCTTCGTTTGGCATCTTTTCTAATTTTCTTTATATACTTTCCTTTTATGCATTCTCTGTATTGTTCTAAATCTGAGAGCTCTAATAGAGGAAGAATATCATTTTTAACTAGTCTTTCTATTCTCCCCCTCGAAATATGGCCTAAACGATAGTGCCATAATTTTGACAATGCATCATGAGCTCTCTTTCGTTTTCTATTTACATCTATGGACAAAGATACATTCTCATTGTCGCACGCAATGTTTCTATCATCACATACAACATTCACATCATCACGTAGTGATAACAAATAAAGCTCATTTTGTAAGATAGCAAGATCAACACATGCATTATTAAATGTTATCTTACATTTGCCATTTCCAAAATGGCAATCATACCCATCATTGTCCAAGCATGAAACACTAATCAAGTTTCTCTATAAAGCGGGAACATAAAGTACATCTCTAAGTAAAAGTGTGAAACCATCAGCAAGCTCTAGAGAAAGATCGCCAACGGCTTCGACGTCTGCTCAGACTCCATTTGCAACTTTAATGTGTCTTTTGCTTCTTTGTATAGTCCTCGTCGAACGGAATCCCTATAAAGAATTAGCAACATAAACAGTTGCACCTGAGTCAATCCACCAAGTAGATTTTGAATACTATACATATAGGGATTCATTTATGAACGTGATAATGTTCTCACCTTTCTTTGCCATGATCATCTTTCAGTAGTCGGGACAATCTTTCTTATAATATCCTGTCTTCTTACAATAGAGACATTGGTTTTTCTCTACTATGAACTTGTTCTGCTAAGGCTGATGCAGCATGGGACTCTTTCCCTTTGGCTTTGAGGAGGAGTTAGCATTATTATTCTTTTTCTTATTGTCTTTCACATAATTGATAGTGTCACCATTAGCGGCTTTCATTCTCTCCTATTCTTGCACACACATAGCCATGGGCCTCTCTAAGTCTTATTTCTCGGGCTGTATGTTGTAATTGACAACAAAAGTGTCAAATTCCTTTGGTAAAGAAGTAAAAATCAGATGGATAAGTAACTCTTCCTTGAGAGCCAAATTCATTGGTTTTAGCTTGGATGTCAAATTGCTCATCCTTAATATGTGCTCTCTTATGCCACCATTTCTAGAGTACCTCTCTGTCACCAGCTGCTTTATCAGCTGAGTAGCATATGTCTTTGAAGAGCTAGTGAACTGACTCTTTATTCTATCAAGGTACTCGGTGACGGTGTCATAGTCTGAGATTGAGCCCACAATTGTAGGCTCAATCATGTTCTTTATCACAGCCATACATTTTTTGTTGGCAGTGATCCACTTCCTATGCTTAAGGTCATAGGACATCTTTTGGGATGTAAAATCTCTCTCTCTTGTTGCCCAAGCGGTATCAGTCTCGTTTATCTCCCTCACCGATGCCACAGGCTTAGTGAGACACGGTGATGTGACTACCCAGTCTACCTCAGCCAAGATGAAGGCCAGGTCATTTTTTTTTCACTCCGTGTAGTTGTCACCTTTGAGAGTGGGGATCTCTGTGATACAATCCATCAAGTTGTATCCGCCTAAAAACACAATTCATAGAGTGAGAACATAAACATAATAATAACGATTGCACGCCTTAGTTTCAACGTTGGTCAAAATTAAAATATACAATTGTTCTCTACATTAATTCTACATCACCGTTAGGCAGAAATAGAATGAATGTATGATAAAACTCATCATAATATTACCATTAATCAACGTTGGTCAGAATAATAACAATATTATAATAAGCTAAAAACATATCCATTTTTCAAAATTAAATTCTCCCGTTGGTTTGAATTTAATAATAAAAATAACAACTTTAAAATACGCAGCGGAAAAATAATCTCAATTTTATGAATTTTACCCATAGAAAAATTCTCTTTTCTATTTTCTTTAAGCCATTTATCCATTTTCCAGGGAATAAAACTTTTATTGGAAAAAGAAAAAAGAAAAAATGACTCAAAATGGATACTGTTCTTCAGCCCAGCCGGTAAAATGGCCCGGCCACTTCTCTGCGCGCGCGCTGCCCGCACCCAGGCCGCAACCTGGGCCTGGGCCGACAAAGCCATGCGGCCGCGCGCGCCTGCCTAGGCCAGTCGGCGGTCCAGTGAATCTGAAGCATTCGTTTTCATCTGACGGCCACGCGCGCGTTTCGCTCGGAATAAAAACCGACACCGCGGCGCCCCTAGGGAAACCCTAATTCATTTCTTTCTTTCTCTTTCTCAGCTGCTCTCCTTCCTCAGCGCAGCAAGCAGCAGCAACCGAGAGCGAGAGCGCAAGTGATTTTGGCGTCGTTGCCGGCCCCCTCGCCGGCGCGCGCGCTCCCCATGCGAGTGAGCGTGCCGCCGTCGAGCGGACTAGTGGCGGTGCCCTGATCCCCTTGAAACCCTAGATCTGACCCGTCCTATTCTCCTCTGTCTCGGTCCCGACGATGACGGCGCCGTCGCCGGCGCGTGCGCCGCCGTCGAGTGGCCTGGCCGCGCCGCCCTTGGCCCGAGCACCCGCCCGCGCGCCGACGAGGCGGCAGCACGGTGCTCTGATACCATTGTTAGACCTTGAACAAGATCTCTAGGCATAGAACTAGCACGTCTGCTTGCTATTGAATAGAATTATGAATCCTATAACATCTACTAGTGCAGTAACAATAGGTAGAACGAGAGAAAATGAGGGGTAGAAGATGGACGCGTCAAATCTGACACTGCAGTGGAGGAGAATCCGCTCGCGTCCGCTATAGAGTCGGGGTCTGCGCTAGGGCAGCGACGGTCGGGAAAGACGGGTGGCGGCGCAGTGCAGTGGTCGCGGTAAGGCAATCCGATGGCGGCGCGACTGGTGGCTTTCCGTCACTGGCAGCGCGCCCTCTAGATCGGGTTTAGGGTTTGTCGGTGGAAAGCTCGGCTTAGGCGAACCTCGTGACTTGAGCCACTGGCCCCCACCTCTATTTATTGTGCAGTGTGACAGGGGTCCTCCAGCTATAGTGGGCTAGGCGCCCCCGATCAGGGTGGGCCCAGTTTGAGATTAGAGATCAATCTAACATAGTATACATGTATTGTGCCTACAAACTTCGATTTTTCATTTTCTTTTTGCAAGAAAGTATTGGGTGTATACTGGGTATGCCTCTTAAATTAAGCTGTGTGCTTACTGTAGAAGCCGCCCATAAAAGGTGGCTCTTTTGGAAGGATCGCGCGGGCCAAGCATGTATATCGCCGTCAATAGTAGTATCAGATTGTGTGGGTGATCTCCTCGTGATGCGATGACGCATGCAATTTTTTTTCGTGATAGTTGGTTGACATGACAAAAAAAAAGTGGCTTATAGTTTTAAATTGCTGTAGTTTTGCGCCGGACTGCATTCGAGCCAGCCACGGGTTCAGTTTAGGCACCCCTGCATTTTCAGTGTTTATGGAATTTATTAGGCTTCTAGCTTAATTATTTTCTTCTCTGGTCAACATTCTAGTTCTTCTCTAGGTTCTCAGAGGTAGTACTATCATGGTGTGTGACATGTGAGCCTGATGTGGAATTTAGTTGAATGTGCACGATCATTCTGTTGCATCTATTTCCGCTGATGTGCTCTATGTTTGTGCCTTTTCTACTAAACTTGTGAACGCTTTCAGAGTAGATGCTGCCAAATACACAGGACCTTCTAGCACGCAGCCATTTCCTGTGAGGTTTTCTTAACGTGTACAAAGCTATTGTGTGTTCGACAAATACTTTTGGATGGTATTCAATCGTTGCTATAAAGGTTTACCTGGGTCTCATGTACATACCATCACTTGGACATAGGTAACAAGGTTCAACCTAGAAAGGCCCCGTATATTTGATGAATTCCACCTTTTGGAAATATCCAAATGTACCGATGTATTATGAACACCCCCAAATAACTTCTACAAGCAGAAAAACACAGCAACAGGAGGGATTTCCGCCGCTGCCACCAACAAATCTAGATCAGTGCCTTACCCTGCTTACCAGTTGGCATATGGCAGTGGCGGCCCTCGGTGGCATCTAAAAAGATGGCCACACACTTATTCGTTGTATCCGCTTGCCTCTTATCTCCTTCCTGTTTCGCACCACCGGTGACGATCTCAGGTGAAGGCGACCTTGATCTTCTGCTTGGATGTCAGCATTGGGGTTTGTGACTGGATCTGTGGTATGGCAGCCCTACAAGCCAGTTCCAGCGGCGGGCACCTACCTTTGGTGCTTCAACGATGGTCGAACGACATAGCAATGTTAGTTCCATGTACGATGCTGGTGAGGTATACCCCACCGATCGGTGCCACCCTCGGTGGAGGCGTCGATGAGGCCTTTACTCACTTCTTATTGTGTGGATCTATCTGGGTGAAAGCATAGTACTGGTTTATCCGGTCGTGCGGCGTCTTCAGAGTTTCTCTCCTTGGAGACCTAGTGTTAGGAGGGTCCTCATAAGGTGATGGAGGTGTGATGTCCGCCGTTGTTCAACAGTGGTGGTCTTGCGCCTTGGGGACTTGCTATTGCCAGGTTCTGAGTATGGGCCCATATGGGCCCCGTTCGGCTTGCTGAAACTTGGTTGAATTGGTTGAAAACACTGTTCTGGCTGAATTGTTGTGAGAGAAAAATACTGTTCCAGCTGAAAAAACAAGCTGAATAGTGCGGATTATAAGGTAAGCCGAACGGGGCCTATATGGTGTCTCCAATCGCGGTCATTGTCTTTGTTAGATTTATAGTGCCCTTTGTGGAGGCGGTGTGATGTTGGTTTCCCAGCTTGGTGGTCAGAGCTCAGTCAACATTTGGAGTTGTTCTTCAACTATGTTGGATTTGGCTCATGCTTAGATTTTGCTTTCACCCATTTTATTGTGAGATTTGTTCTTTTGGAGGAGATATCATGAAAAAGACATGAAAATTTGACTACATGATGAGCATGTTGAAGATATTATTGTTCTTATAGGTTTATCTTTTGGAGGAGTCGAGGAGATGTAGCATTTAGGTCGTATGCCTATCTTTGTAGTGGTGGGTGGCTTTTTTTTTAACTTTTGTGGTTTGATGCATCCTCAATAGGGGGATGATTGAAGCCGGAATAAATCTTTCCATTATCTAAAAAAATAACTTCTACAATATAGGTATATGAAGGGTGGGCCTGTACAAACGGTAGAGTCTTACCGTCTGTGACCGGAAGGTCCCAGGCTTGAGATGTGGTCTCCTCGCATTACATAGGCTTGCCACTGACACCCTTCTCTAGACCCCGTATAGAGCGGGAGCTCTCTGCACTCGATAAATATAGGTATAAAACTATAAACTAAAAGTATCATGTGTATTCGACAATTCTGTTTTTTTTCTGAAATTATTGAAAACGTGTTAGAAATATGTACCCACTGTTTACTTCTACTGCCGTCCAATATTTTTTTCGGAAAACTAGAATCCGTACAATACATGGCACCCTACTTATTTGTTGTAAGGTGGTCTACTCGTGCTAACCAACTTTGGAATACTTTCTAAATGTAAATAAATTTGTCGGATTCACAAAATCTCAGCCTTTTTACCTATATATGTTCCATAAGGTTTTCTATCTGTTCTCTTTGAAATACCTTTCTAACAAACCTCAAGTACTTTCTAAAAGTTGATCTTTTATTTAAGTTTCTACTGGGGTCGTGTGACCCTACAGGACCCAAAACAGATAGCCAGCATCATGGATGGAATCTGGTACCGCGTTCTATGGAGGGGAAAGTCTCTCCATCGATCCCAAGTGGCTTATCGATCCGAAGCTTCTCTTTGTTGGGCCACGCATAGGCGAGGGCGCACATGCAAAGGTCTATGAGGGGAAGTAAGGCTCATCTTTTTTATCCATCATCTGCGATTTTCTGATTCATTTTATCAAATTTCTCCTAATGGAGCACTTATTTGATGCTGGGGTTGGCAGGTATAAGAACCAAAATGTTGCCTGGCCCGTTCGGCTCGCTGAAACTTGGCTGAAACTGGCTGAAAAATACTGCTATGACTGAATCATTGTGAGAGAAAAACACTGTTTTGGCTGAAAAAACAGAGGAAACATTAACAGAGATGATGACTGGTGAGACAGGAACATATCGTTGGATGGCTCCAGAGGTTTCTACTGCATTCATATTTGTCAGTTTCTGAATCCTTAATTTTCTGGGTTATTATTATTAATATATCCTAGAATATCTCAGCAGTTGTACAGCACAGTAACATTGAGGCATGGAGAAAAGAAGTATTACAACCACAAAGTAGATGTCTACAGCTTTGCAATTGTGTTGTGGGAACTCCACAATAAACTGCCCTTCAAGGAATGTCTAATCTTCAAGCTGTATACGCTGCTGCTTTCAAGGTAACACCTGATACTCTAATCATGAGCCATTTGCTGCTAATAATAAAAATGCTGTTTGTCAAAAAAAAAATCATGAGCCAATTATCCTGAAGAATTGTTCAGCCTGTTCGCTTGTTGGTTTCAGCCAGCCCAAACCAGCCAGCCAACAGTGTTTTCCTCTCACAACAAACCAGCACCAGCCAGCCCAAACCAGCCCAGAAACCAACCAGCGAACAGGCCGGTTGAGGGCATCCCTGGGTTATGTTTGCTTTGGTATGTCTATATATACACATATCTTGCATGGTGTTTCAAATATGTTCCATCACATGAACTCTATTTTATTCTTACACTACTACATGTGTTTTGTATTTGACCAGATGAAAGCCTTATTTTCTGCAGAATATCAGACCAAGTGCTGATAACTTGCCTGAGGAGTTGTCAGAAATGCTAACGTCCTGCTGGAAGGAAGACCCAAACGACAGACCAAACTTCACACAGATAGTGCAAATGCTCCTACATTACCTATCCACCCTTTGGCCACAAGAAACCTTGGCCCCTCGCCGCACATTCAGTTCGGAGAACACAATCCTTCCTCCAGAATCTCCTGGGATGAGCTTGCTAATGGCTTCTCGGGGCGACCTCAGCGACACGCCAAAGGGCAAGAAGGAAGACAAGCCAAGGGGCTTCTTCTGCTTCAGTGAGTGCTATTAGCACAACCCCAAAGGGAACTCTGAGAAGTTGCAAATACTGAATGAACATCGTCCCCTGATGCCCTGCGACTCAACTGTGGTCAGTCCGATCAAGTCTCGGCATCCATAGTCCATACCCTGAAGAATGGAAGTGTAGTCGAACTGTTGTTTCTGCTAATCAGGTCTCCTGCTCGCTGACATGTTGACATATCAGCAGGGTAAAACGGGTAACCTTTTGACTCCAGATAGTGATGATGGAAATAATCATCCCTATATTTTCGGTGCACCATGGTATAATGGAGTTACTAGAGCGCGGCTTATACAGCCTGTTCGGCTGGTGCTGATACGATCATATACGATCATGGATTATTACTGCTGGCTGGTTTGGTGTGAGAGAAAAATACTGTTCTGGCTGAAAATTTACGATCGTTTACGACCAAGCGAACAGGCCGGTAGATTGTTTGTCTCGCGGCTATCGCCCGTCATCGAACTCCCTCTGTCCCAATTAATTGTCGTCGTTGGTTTCCGTGTCAAAAGTTTGACTTGATTTATAGAAAATACGTGATAAATTTATTAGAAAGCTAGATTTAAATATCTATCTAATGATACCATAAATATTAATATTTTTTTATATATATAGTCAAAGTTGTTTCTTGGAAAGTAAAAATGATAGATATTTAGTGATGGAGGGAGTATATAAATAAATCAATAGTTCGTATTTATCGATTTGTCTGCTGCAAAGGATACCGGAAGCTGTCAATTCTGTGCAGCACTTTGTGTTCTTGTTCTGGGAGAGCTTTGTGTTCTTGGAGGACAGGACTTTGACCTGGAAGATTTGTGTGGGAGAAACTGTTGCAGCAGCAGCCGGTGCAGCAATTGGCTTAAATCAGAAGCGAATGGTAGGGCTGAGGGGATTGAGAAATGTAATTAGCAAACGAACATGAAGATAAACGGAATAAAATCACGAACTTACTCAACAGAATGCAACATCACCAAGCCTTCTACTCCCTTGGTAAAAAAACGATTTTAGGTTTAGTATACGTCAAACTTGTTTATTAAGTTTGCAGAAAAGATGATTTTAGGTTTAGGGCATGTTTGGAATGCATGAATTTCACAGGAATTTTACAGGAATCAGTTCAATTTCACAAGAAAAACACAGGAACAGGAGAATTTTCCCATATTCCAAACAGGCCCTTAGGAATAAGTCAAACTTGTTTAAGTTTGCCTAAGTTTTAAAAAATATCAATATTTATGTTTTTCGATAGATTTATTATAAAAATATATTCCATAATTAATTTGATAATAGTTATTCGATATCATATATATTAATATCTTTTTATTAAGATTTGATCAAATATATAATTGTTTTACTTATTGAAAACAAAAATTGCATTTTTCAAACAGAGGGAGTATCCCGCACATACAAGTGTCTTGTCAGGATGACGGACCCAACCTGATCACCTGCACCTTCTCTGCACTCATCCTGCCCAAGGAATTTCATAGGAATCTTATAAAAAATTTATATAAATAAATTTAATTTGTTAAAAAAATGCAAATTTCACAGGAAAGATCTCTCATGAGACACGAAAATTTCCAGTTGAGTACACCGGTCCGTCTTCCTGCTGTACGCCTGTACTGAATGGGCTCCAGGGATCCAGACTGGGTTGCTGGGCCTCGCAACCGAAGCCATACGCAACGGACACGATGGCATGATGCATTGATGCGGCCGCGGGGATCCCGCCCTGCCTGTAAGGCACGTTCGTTTGAATTTATTGGCCTAAAATTTATAGTATTTTTTTTATAACAAAACAGTTTTATTGATTTATCAGTCAACTTTAATATCAGTTGAACATGCCTGCTGCTGCTCTGGCGCAGCTTGCATGCAATGCAACTCGAATTGTTTGGGGGGAGTCCGTCCGTCCGTCCTGCCGGCCGGCGAGGTGAGGGGCCGGGAGGCAGGGCGGGGACAGCGGCGGACAGGAGTCGTAGGCAGCCACAGCGACCACAGGAGGAGGGACGGGGACGGACACGGACGTGAAGGCGGTCACGTCTGTCTGCCTGCGCGGTGTGCGCCGCGTCGTCGACGCTCGCTCGAAGATCTGCGGTCAGGTCGCCCGGATCATGCGCGCTCTCTTCCCCTCTCGCTTTTCATTCCACTGCCTCTCGAATTCGCTACGCAGCCTAGCGCGAGCGTGATGCTGCTGTACCATACCACAGCGCACGTCCCCAAACGTGTACGTACGTACTGTACTAGGTAGAATCTATGTATAGTCAATGCACTACACTCATCTCTGGATCACAAACCAAAAGGAATTCGCAGCACCTCCGCCGTCGGTGTTTGAGCTAAAATGCTCCCCATATTTCCTTTGCACATTTGCATTTGAAAAAAAAAGTGGCTCCGTTTTCATCAAGTTTGAAGCACACAGGACACCGACTATAAAACACTTGAAACATGCGTTTAAAATATATAAAAAAAACACCTAAAACACTTGTAAACCATTGCAAACATACGAAACATACAGATAAAACACTTGCAACATATATGTGAAACATATGCAACATTCAGATAAACATACTTGCAACATACGTCTGGAAAAGCAGAAAAGCAGATGAAACATTAGGAACAGACCTTGCAACATATGCAACATCTCGATCTACTTGTATAGCATCCACACGAAACACTTTCAACAACTCTGAAACATATGAAACACCAGAAAGAGATGCTAACATGCGCTTTCAGCAAACCTTGATAGATGGGTAGGCGGATGGAGCACTACACAGCGGGATCCAACCGCGTGGTCGCGATGGAGAAGGAGGCAGCAGCGGTGGCCATCCAGGTCAGCCAAGGCGTGGCGCGGCACGGCTGGCCCCGCGCACAGCCGTAGCACGTGTGGCCAGTGCAGCCTGCCTGGCGGCTGCCCGGTCGAGGGAGCGCATTAGAGGGAGTAGGGGCGTGGCCAGATTGAGGAGCGGCTGCCTGGTCGAGGGCGCACACCAGAGGAAGCAGGACGCGTGGCCGCAGCAAGTAGCAAGAGGCGCGGGTGGAGCACGCGACGGAGGGGGCGAGGTGCGAGCGGCGCGGGATGAGGCGAACAGCGAGGCGGAGTGAGAAGCCGCGTCCATCCATCCGAACGACCGGGTGGAAGCATTATCGATTATTCAATGTCCAATTCAGAATTGATTTTTTTGCGGATGAGGTCCTAGCTCAGTTGGTAGCGCTGGGCATGGCCAGGCTGCCCGCCCTCAATTCGGTTCCATCTAGGTGTCCGCGGGAGCCGCACCGGGGATTTTCCCCAGAGGCGACTGTAGGCGTGGTGGTGTGTGTGCGCCTCAGTAAACACGTTCTGAGATCTTCAAGACAGTCTCAATTGTGCTTGAGCAAGCGATTAAGTGTAGTTGCTCATTTACGAGCCTTACATGAAAGGCGAGTGCTCCTGGCAAGTTTTTCTAAAAGAAAACAATTAGTAATTTTCTTCTTCATTGTTACACTGTTATTTTTATTCCTTTTTTACCCAGCATGCGGAAAAGAAAAAAATTGCAAAAATAGGACTCCAAGAGGGAGAAATATCGGTAGACTATTGGGCTAGTCTGCACATAAAGGTTTTGGCTTCATTGTACCCACGTTGGGAAAGAGGCTCCTATCGTTGGACAACGAGCAATGACACATGAACTCATAACATGATCAATTTCAGAGTTATCCCACTCATTGACTCATACCTTATATACTGATTTTAACTTGCCTTGTCTGAATTCTGGAACTCTGAACCACCATCTCATGATACTAGCAGAATCATAAGGATCCTCAAATAAAATAGCTTACCCGGCAGTATCGCCTGCACTGGCCGAAGCAGGAAAGGGATCGACGTTGGTGGGGGGCCTCGCCGTGGACGCACAGAATAGGCGAGGGAGGGAGGCGCCAGCGGCTAGCGGGGCCGGCCCGGAGGAGGTGGCAGAGGATCCCGATCCCGGCCGGTGGCGCGGCTCCGCTGCTCGCCATGCGTCACCCGGTGAGGTTCCCTGATCCGACGCGACGCGATCCGCGGGTCGGTGATCCGGTGCGTGCTGCGGTGCTGTTGCGGCCTGCGGGCGTAGTTTCTCGAGCGGGGCCCGGGGTGCGCGTGTACAATTGGCCTGGGGCAGCATTTGTTGCGGCCTTGGCCCCGTTCCGGCTCGCGGCTGCGCGCTTCCCGGGGACTCGCTCGCTCGGGAGAGGAGGGCAGGGGCGCATAGCAAGACACGTCTTGTTGTGGCCGAACAGCGCGGCCAGCCTTTTCTGGTTGGTTTGCTCCCCCGTCCGGCCGACGCCTTCACGTAGTACAGTACGGAGCAGGCGTGCGGACTGCGGAGGGACCAGCAACCAGGGGGATGCAGATCGTCAAACGTCAGTCCTCTGGTCGGCACAGCGGTAGTAGCCTGGAGTAACGTGTTACTCCGTACGTGTATCGGAGTACTCCTCCCTTCCACTGTACAAAAATATATTAGTAGTATTTACTTTGTGTTATAAGTAACCTTATAAATTAATGATAGGATATATTTTTATAAGAGTCTGTCTACTGTACATACGTGTGTTTTAACACAAATCAACACATGGTTGTTGGCTGTATGAAAAACACACAGATTTCAATATAGGAAAATCCATGTGTTTTTGGACTAGTTAGCACATGGTTGTTAGATGCCTAAGAAACACACGAATTGAAACACTGGAAAAAAAACATGTGTTTTAAGAGAATGCAACACATAAATTCCATCAGGCAAACAAGGCCCACAACTGTTGTTCAGCCCAATAAAGACATGCCAGAAAGGCCCACTAACTACGAAGACAGAGAGGCCTAGTTCAGCCCAGAGCCCAATAACTAAGAAGACAAAGATGACATCAGATCTATTCGTGGGGAAGCCTCTTCGTGGAGATCAGATCTCTTCGTGGGGGCACAGGGGGAAGCCTCTGCCCTCCGTGGAGATCAGATCTCTTCGTGGGGGCAAGCAAAGCACTGCTCTGCGTCGAGATGAGATCAGATCAGAGCAGGGGAAAGAAGAATACAACCAGCAGATCAAAGATGAAGATCTCCTCTGCGTGGGGGCAAGCAGACCAGAGGAAAAGGGCAACCAACCAACAGATTGAAGGGGAACCACTAACCTCAACAGCCAAGGTAAGCACACCGACTTCCTCGTAAAGATGTAATCCAAGATTGCTAGTATTTGCTGCAACCAAATTCAGAAATCAGAAATACAAATTCGCAAATTAAGGAACTCAGGAACCAAATTCAAGAATCAGAAATCATAAATAAATTTATATTCTCTATCTGACCCTTGTCTTGAAGGCAAGGTGCTAGCTATAGGTTGACTTACACCTTAGTAACAGAAAACAAGTATGAAAAGCAACATCAACATAGAATGGAGAGTGATTACCTCTTAGTGAATAGAGAGGCATGAAATCTTTAGCCATGCCATCTGCTTCATAACTGAAAGACAATAAGTACCATCTGGATCAGGTTCATTTTTTAGATGAAGACATGGGTTTATATATGCAAAACCCCAAATCACAGGTGCCTGATATATTACCCTGATCCTGTTATCCTATGTTCACACTAATCAGAAGACTAATGTACCTAATGCATCTGACATTTGACGACAAGGCAAGAAGAGAGATTATCTTCCTATCACACCAATTACTTCATCTACATATTACTTCATCTAGATATGTTAGGTTCAAGGATGAAAGGAAGACAAACAAAATAGGTTTCCTCGTCGCTAAAGAAACATTTTTAGATTCCAGCAAAAGCTACAAACCTCACGAGGTCGTAGAGAAACACTTCCCTTATGGCTGTAAAGGCTATGGTCCAACAAATCCATAAGTGCCTCACCACCAAAACCATACGTGCCTCAGCAAATCTATAGTATGATAGACAAAATACTGAAATGTGTTGCCACAAATTATAAATAATTCAGGCCCCACGAATTCAATATATGTTGCACCTACAAAAGAAGAGCCCCCACAACCAAGCACACCATACCTGGAAGAGAATCCCAAATGAGCTTGTACCCACGACATGTTCTACCATGTAACTAATGATCTACATTTAAGCTCAGAACAAGAACAACACATGAGCTACTGAAGACAAGATGAGGCTACCAAAAGTAAGCAGGCTACCATGTAACTGAACCACGTTAGAGCAATATTATTTCTCATCAGGACTACATATTGCACATGTTGGGCACCATAATTGCTGAAAATAAAGTATGCAATTTACTACTTATAAATGTGCAATGAAGAAATTGATACTAAACGTAGCCTTCTTGTACACTATATGCAACACACAGTTAAAATATATGAGAGCTCCTACTATTCTATAGTATATGTACAGAATCAAGACCTAATATATAGCTGAATGATATCTTAGGATCAGTACAAAAATGTGCACGTCTCACTCTAACTCAAAAAGACTTATCCAAGGCTATACACAGCTGAGTGGACCATGTCAATCTTCTAGCTTCACCGCTGAGAGCAAAAACATTCACAATTAACATGCCACAAATCACAATTGATAAACTTCAACATGTGTTAGCACAAAAGACAAGGACAAAAATGAGATGTGTGTCGGCACAAATCACAAGTAACAAAGTTGAAAGATGTGTTACCACAAATCACAAGAGACAAATTTTTTTCTATGAAAGGACAAGGACAAAATTTTGGTGTGGGCTCACTGTTATTTCTTGTTAACATTAGCTGAAGTTTATTTTGATCACCAGTGATGTGCTCTTCGCATTCCTTCAATAGACGAGTAAACCTTAGTACATAGACAAAAATGTAGCACATGGAATTATGGGAGTGTTCATGTATAACTTTTATTGAAAAAAGAAGAGTGCCACTAACCATTTCCGGTAGTAGGCTTTATGCATCGTAGGATCAAGTTCAATTGCTTTGTTAGCATCCGCCACAGCTTCTGCAATTTAGTTAGTAATTCCTTTAGTGCTATACATTTATTGTGTTCAAAAACAAATATGCAAGCTAATGATGGTAGCATGAATAACACTACAAACTGTGCTTCCTATTTATAGCTGATTCTAACTACTTACAATAGCCCTACTGTGTGTTAGATGCATGGAATATGTAATGATGACAAACCTTCTAACTGGCAAAATATGAAATCTGGATGTTTTAACAGAACATGAATCTAGAAAGACGAACAAGGCTGCAGGAAATGTCAGAGGCACAATATCAGATTCACAATTATGAGGATATGATTCGCCAAGAAGAAAGCAACAATGATGTAAAATTACTCCTAATTCAAAACAGTTGACACAAACAATAAATAAATGAGAACTAATGGCTTCTTCATTTTCTTGCAGGTTTTAATTGCTTCCCTTATGCAACTAATACAAGCACCAGTCGAGTTTGATCAACTACTTGAGGTAAGAAACACAATTCAATGATGCAATGAAAACTATGTAAGTACTCATCTGCTTGCTTTTTTTATGAAGCAGAATAATATGTATGTCACAACAAGTAGATGTGATGATTATCCAACATCAGTGAAATCACAAGAAGCAATTAAGGAAGTGCAGTTAGCTCCTTACCAAATATTTGGAGGCACAAATTATTCCAGTGACCTTTCAAATACCTACAGATACAAAAAGGTGAGCAAAATCATTGCTTAAAATAAAAAAAAATGCCAACATAAGAAGGTTGTTTTTCGACTAGAATATATTTCAATGCAGGGAGGCTACACTGAACTTATGATGGAACAGATCAGGAACTCTCAGGAAGATAATCAAACTGACTGGAATACGCAGGTAAAATTTTATAATACCAGTACACAAAAATTACAATTCACACATATGTAAATTACACACATATGTGCAATGTAATTTTAGCATAATAGTACTTTAATTTCAAGGCTTCATTATAAACTGTGCAGCAACAAGACTAGTTGTGTTATATTATAAATGGTAACCATTCTCATTATCAAACAAATAAAACAGAATATGAGACTTGAAGATCTAGATGAAATCTTTGGATCACAAACTGACTGGTTAATATCAGACTCAAGGCTGTCATATGAGGTACATACAGACAGCTGAGCCAGTTTGATTACATTTATAACCAATACAAATATGTACTGGCATCAAAGTAAAACTTATCTTTGCAAAAACAGGATGGAGAAATGGCAATCGTCACTGATGATGATGAAGCAACGACAAGCATAGCTGATGATGATAGATCTAAAATTCAACAATACCATTGGCAAACTGATATATTCAATAACATGGACATTGATGAGGTACATAAAAAATGATCACTTCAACTATTTCAGTCCACACTGAAAAAAATATATTTTATTAT
The DNA here is from genome assembly GCF_019320115.1 of Miscanthus floridulus. Lineage (NCBI taxonomy): Eukaryota > Viridiplantae > Streptophyta > Magnoliopsida > Poales > Poaceae > Miscanthus > Miscanthus floridulus. The sequence continues at coordinate 32,630 of NW_027097131.1, read as the reverse complement.
AAATCGCATTACTCAGAAACTGAGACTGCTGCTAATATATTTACAGGTGCAGCATGAAAATCAAGATGACCAACCAACAATGGGAGAAAATGACTTGAGGATCATAGCAGTAGAACCAACAAGTTCAGATATTACATCAACAGTAACAGATGATAATGAACATGTAAATGGCAGCCAGGAACTGACAAAGGAAGAGATTGAAGAATTCATAAAAAATGAGCAGGTTGCAGCATCTGAAGGCAACAATGCACCAATCAACAGCAAGTACACCCCACAGCTATCGATGTAATTTAAAAGTAGGGATGATGCTCACCATTTCTTCAACTTCTATGCGTTCCTAGCTGGATTTCAAGTTACCATAACACATACAACAAGAACTCAAAGTAAGAAGAGAAATAATGAGGTAGTCAAAGTAACAATGAGATGCACTCGTCAAGGAAAAGAAAAGGAACCAAAGTGTTTAGAGCAAAAAGAAGCTGAAGTAGACAAGGATGTTGGAAAGAAACCGGTAAGAAGAAGGAAAACAAATGTTCAGCAAAAGTCAAATTGTCCTTGTGTTATGATGGTGAAAGAAGAAGGAGCTGTATGGAAGGTTAAAACTCTTGATTTAGAGCATAATCATGAGCTATGCCCTGGAGACAGGGATCGGCTATTTTCTGGTCACAAGTATATGACAGAAATGGAAAAAGGACTTATCAAGACTCTGAACGATAACAATATCCCGACTAGGAAGATGGTTTCTATTCTATCGTATCTTAGAGGGGGGCTTACAGCTATACTGATGAAAAAGAAAGATATCAGCAACTACAGGACAAGGCTGAATAGAGAAGTTAGAGGATCAGATATGACACAAGTACTGGATTATTTCAGAAAGAAACAAACTGAGGATCCGTCTTTCTTTTACAAGTTTGATTTAGATGAGGACAAGAGAGTAAGAAACTTGTTCTAGACAGACTGTTCTTCTATGAGATATTATGCAAATTATGGAGAATGTGTAAGTTTTGACATGACATATATGACCAACCGATACAACTTACCTTTTGCACCATTTGTTGGAATCACCGGACATGGGCAAAGTTGCCTTTTCAGATGTGCTTTCCTACATGATGAGACAGTGGACACTTTTAAGTGGGTATTTCAAACTTTCCTTCAAGCAATGGCAGGAAAACACCCTCAAACAATCATCACAGACCAAGACATGGCGATGAAATCAGCAATAGAGCAAGTCTTCATAAACACAAAGCACAGAAATTGCTTGTTCCACATAAAGACCAAATGCTACAATAAGAATGTCAAGGTCTTTGCAGCAAACAAAGGACTATATGAAGACTTCGAAGATATAGTGAACAATAGTCTAACGGTGGAAGAATTTGAGCGACTTTGGAAGAGAATGATTGAGGAAAGAAACCTTCAAGGGAATAACTACTTTTCCAAGATGTGGGAAATAAGGAAAAGGTTTATCCCGGTCTACTACAAAAATGATTTTTTCCCTTTCATACAGACCACATCCAGGAGTGAGGCAACAAATGCGAGGTTCAAAGACAATGTAGGGCCAACCTATAGTATCATCAGCTTTCTAAAAGAGTACAATCGGATTGTTCATACCATAAATCGAGCAGAAAGGCTAGAGGACAGCTATAGCAAGCAGAAAAGGCCAAAGGAATTTATATTCGGCTATAGAATAGAGCAGCAGGCACAATAGCTATACAACAGAAACATATTCAAAAAGTTTCAGCTACAACTGAAGGCAACATCAAGGCTGAACTACAGGGAAACTGAAGATGGAAAAACATTTGAGGTGTGGCAAAAAAGTAACCAGATTCAGGAGGTTCATAGGTTCAGGAGATATACAGTAAACACTGAACTAACACAAGGAGAAGAAGAATTTACCTGCATATGTGCAAAATTCAGTAAAGATGGCATACTCTGCTCTCATATCCTGAAAATAGTCATTAAAAAGGAAATCAGCACAATTCCAGACAAATACTTCTTAGACAGGTGGAGAAAAAAGGATATGAAGGTACATGTTGAAAGACAAGAAGAAGAAACACTTGAAACAAGCTCATTGTTGAGATTCAACATATTATCCAGGAGATCAACAATACTAAATTCAAAAGGATCAAAAAATGAAAAAGCCATGGAATACCTTATGGCAGAATTCGACAAGATGGAAATCAATTTAGATAGAATGCTATGTGCTCAGCAAACAGGTGAAGCACAAAATGACCAGCAAGGAAATGAAGAAGGACAAACTATAGCAACACAAGCTGGAGATCCACAGACTAAAATAGATGATCCAGAAAGAATTCAGAGAAAGAGAAGTGAAGGGTCGAGATGGCGACTAGAGGGGGGGTGAATAGTCTTTTCTAAAACTTAAATGCGTCGGCTAACCGATACAAATGCGGAATTAAAACTATCGGTCTAGCCAAGACTATACCCCACTATATATGTTCACTAGCACCTTGCAAAGATAACAATTATGCAACAAAGGTGCCGGGCTAGTTAGAGCTCTCCTAAACAATTCTAGGAGCAAGGTTACACAAACCTATGCCACTAGTACTTTTAAGCAACAAGGGAGCTCCTACACATGCTAGTAAGCAAAAGCACAAAGCTAACTAAGCTTACTAGCAATGCTCAATAACAAGGCAACCAATGCCTAATTAGAGAGCGCAAATACTTAGCTACACAAACTAAGCAATGTGACTAACAAGGTTACTAAAACCAAATTAGCCACGCAAAGGAGCTACTTCTATGCTACACAAGCAATAAGGTAATTAGCAAGCTACACAAGCTATCTAATTACAAGAGCAACTACACAAGCTTAATATGTATAAAAGTAATTGCAAGCTTGTGTAATGGGGATGCAAACCAACGGGAAGAACGAGGTTGACACGATGATTTTTCTCCCAAGGTTCACGTGTTTGCCAACACACTAGTCCCCGTTGTGTCGACCGCTCACTTGGTGGTTCGGCGGCTAATTAGCATCACCCGCTAAGCCCGCACGTCGGGCGCCGCAAGAACCTACCCCTTAAGTGAGGGTAGCCCAATGACACGCTTTACTAGAGTTGCTCTTCGTGGCTCCCGCGGGGCGAGCACAATGCCCCTCACAAGCACTTCTTCGGAGCGCCGCACAAGCTTCTTGCGCGCTTCGACGGAGACCACCACCAAGCTGTCTAGGAGGTGGCAACCTCCAAGAGTGACAAGCACTACCGGCTTGCAACTCGATCACCTAGTGCCACTCGATGCAACCTTACGATGCAATCGCACTAGAATCGCTCACTCACACAATCGAATGATCACTATCAAGTATATGTGTGATGGAGGGCTCCCAAGCACTCACAAGCATGGACACTAAGTCCCTTGAGGTGCTCAGCGCCAGCCATGGCCGAAGGCCACTTCTATTTATAGCCCCAAGGGCTAAACTAGCCGTTACCCCTTCACTGGGCAACGGTCGGGCCGACTGGATGCTCCGGTCGTGTTGACCGGACGCTGGACCTCAGCGTCCGGTCGCCCACAGACGGCCACATGTCCTGGTTTCAACGGTCACTTGACTTGACCGGACGCAGCAGCTTTCAACTGACCGGACGCTGAACTCTCAGCGTCCGGTCATTTCCAATAAGCTCCCAAGCTCGACCGGACGCGTCCGGTCACACTTGATCGGACGCATCCAGCGTCCGGTCACACTCCAGCTTCTGCGTCATCGTACGTCAGCCTGACCGGACGCAGCCTGCCAGCATCCGGTGCATTCAGATCCAGCGTCCGGTCAGTTGACCGACGCCAGCATCTTTGCGACCAACTCGTTTTCACTTCTAACTTCTTCACCCTTGCTCCAATGAGCTAACCACCAAGAATTTGTATCCGGCGCAATAGAAAATAGGCCTTCCATTTTCCCAAAAGCGCCGAATCCTTTGTAAATGTGCAAACACCACCCCCTTTGTAAATGTGCCAACACCACCAAGTGTACACCACCATGTGTATGTGTGTTAGCATTTTCACAATCATTTCCCAAAGGATGTTAGCCACTTATCTTGCCACGCCACTCGATCCTAGCGACAATGCAAAGTTAGATCACTCGAGTGACACTAGATGACCGATATGCAAACAAGTTTGTCCCTCTTGATAGTACGGCCATCTATCCTAAACCCGGTTATAAACTTCTCTACACACCTATGACTGGTGAAATGAAATGCCCCTAGGTTATACTTTTGCCTTGCGCATTCCATTCCATCTCCTCCAATGTTGATGCAACACATGCACCAACACGATCAATAATGATATGATCCACTTCATATCATCACATGATCATATTGGTTCATTGATCTTGACTCTACTTGCTCTTCACCGTTGCCATCATCCATCGGCGCCAAGTCTTGCTCAAGCTTCACCGCCACGCGATCCATCACTCCAAAGCCTTTGACTTGCCCTTCACGCTTGCAACCGGTCCATCAAGCCAAGTCTTGTCTTGATCTTCTCCACCTTGATCACATGACTCAATGTCATGTCTCATGTGCAATTAAGCTCCTTCATCATCACATGTGTGAGCTTTGTAACATCTCCAAGCCATTTTCACCTTCATGGCATATGTTGCTCATACACATGTACCTATGGACTAATCACCTGTGTATCTCACATAAACACAATTAGTCCACCTAAGTTGTCACTCAATTACCAAAACCAAACAAGGACCTTTCAGGAAGGCCACCTAAACCTGTCAGAATGAAGACACATATAGAAGAAATAAAGAAGAAACTGGTGGCAGCAGAAAAGAAGAAAAAGAAGAAAACAAATGACACAGACAGTGCAGGTATAAAATTTAAGGACATACAAATAGAATTTGAATCCAAATGCAAGAATTCTTATTTATGTGAACTAATAATGTTTTGTAGGCTCCCCGGTGAAGCAAAAAAGAAAGAAGAGGAAGGAAACATCAAATGGTAGCACTGATCCTGAAGCCACACCACACTAAGGACACGGTGATCAAAGACATGCAGCATTTCACAATGATCAGCAGATAGAAGCAAAATTTAAGTAGCCAACATATTTATGTAATTTATGTAATGAGCATGATGTTACAGACATTAAATTAAATTATGCTTACATCTAAAATTACATATGCTAAGAAACTACAATTGCAGTGCCCAATATCTGCAATTTATATTATCGGTGATTGCAATTGTGAAACTCCAATTTATATTATCGGTGATTGCAATTGTGAAACTCCAAGTAGTACAGACATTAAATTAAATCGGTGGTTGCCAATAATTGACAATTCATAAATTTTCAAATTTCCTTCAACTGTAGCACAACAAAACAACTAAAGATGATTTCTATCCTATCATTGTCATGGTCTGAACAAGCCTAATATACTGAACACACCAAAATGTTGTTGTTTTAGCTTCAAGCAGAACAGAAAAGAAAAATCCCTGCGCTGTTCGCACCCAATTAGAATCTTCATCAGAAAACACTTATGAATGTTATCTTAGAAAATACAGAATATCAAACACAGTCGATAGTTGACAGGATGCTCATATTTATTTAGAAGAATAATTGAACTTGATGACATCATACACTGTTGGGAGTTGGCTGCTTGTCATGAATATAGATAAAGTATTATCCATTCTCCTCCATTAACCACACACACAAAATTTGAGGAACAAATATATAGATTGGATGTAGTAAGCACCTACAAATTTGAGGGACAACCGAAGTGCCTGTCACCTCTATCTCTTCAGCTCGGTTTTTTTTTCAGATGGGAGCAAGTACATTCTCCTGCATGCAACCAACATAGTAACTAGTGAATTAGTCTCACCACAAGAGATTACACAAATTTTAAATGACAATTTGATGAAAACTTTCCAGATTTACTTAGCCTACACTTATTCAGACATACTTGCATAATATATAGATCAACTAGCACAAAAATGACAAAATCACTGACAGATGAACAAGCACTGCATGCAAAACGAGATCTACAGACAGCACCAAAAATAGCTCAAAAAAAGTAAAGTTAGCAAGTGGGCCTAACCAACACACGAGACCCCACCATTCCACTAACATGAAAAATAAAAAAGGCAACAAACAAAAGCAACCACTACAATAGATCTGCAGATATAATCATAAAGTACTACCTACAAAATGCAGCTGCTAAACACATCAGAGCTAGCAAATACATCTACAAAAATGCCAGCCTTAGCAAAATCGCAACCCCAAAAACTAGTAAACTTATATTACTGAGTGCTGACACAGGAAGTAGTGACCAAATAGCTAGTACAGGAAGTTCTGGGAACAAAAAAGGTACAGTCTTACATGATCTGCCTCCTTACTTGGCCAAAATAAGGTCCAATAGTTCAGCACCCTCACATAGTCTGCAAAAATAGAAGGTAAGACTTAGAGTTGGTTTTGTGTATAAAGACAAATGGTGACTGTGGTGACTTAAGACTTAATATTTAAGAGTTAGTCTGCAAAACAAAGAGATGGGGAACATCTATTTGAAATCACAGGATCATTTATGCCATTATTAGCTACATTTTAGAACAAGGAAGGTCCTAGGTGTGTGCTGGCACAATCACAATAAACAGAATACAATTTTTACTACAGAAAAACAAAGACAAATATTTTAAATGTGTTACACAAATCACAAAAACAATTTTTTTCTATGGAAGGACAAGGACAAAAATACGGTGTGTGCTAGCACAAATCACAATAAACAAAGGACAAGGAGGCAAATAGTTCAACGCCAGCATATTGCATACGCTCAGAATTACAATTGCGGTGCCCGATACTTGCAATTTCCATTATAGCTTATTGCAATTTACTACTTATAAATGTGCAATCAATAAATGGATACTAAACATAGGTTTCTTGTATAGTATAATAGAGTTAAAAGATGTGAGTTCATGATATTCTACTACAACAGCCACAAGATAGCCTAGCTATCCAAAACCATCAGCTACTAGTTTGAGGTTCAATTAGCTGAAGCCAGCATGCTAAACTATCAAATGACTTTATCGGGTAATTATGATGTCAAAAGAAATACAAATGTATTAGCAACCATCAGACAATCAAGTACACAAGTAGGAAATTAACATTAGGAGAATAGGTTAGCACATTAAACTGAGATAACAGAAATACAATGAGTGTATCGTACCGCCTTAGCCACCTTGTATTCGTTAACAGCCTTGTGAGAAGTGTAGGAGAACTTGGTGTTAGGGCCCAATTCAGAGACAATAAAATGGCTATAAAAGTAGAACAAAGTTTGTCAGAAAAATATTCAATACAAAATCTGAAACTGAAATTACCATTAGTAGCAGGCAAAGGACTTAATAGTTGGTGTCGAACCACTTGGTCATCTCCATAGCAGGGATAGTGGCATTGCCCCTAGCCATGGAGAAGTAGGTGTCAAACCCAATCTCTCCTCTAGTCCATGAGTAGCGCTCTGGGACAGCGCCGAGCATGGCGGTGTGTGTTGACACAAATCACAATTAACAGATTTCAAGATGTGTTAGCACAAACAAGTCACAAGAGATAATTTGGAGCACACAATAACAGAGAAAGCACACACTAACCGGATCAGACATCATCTTTAGAAGAACAAGAGGGACCTCCACAAATCTCAAGCTTGTCCTTGTCTTCGCTATCAAAGGTTACTACACTGACACATAGTGGACAAAAATAACAAACAAACAAAGAAGAACATAAACTTTGAATAATGGTTCAAAAAACAGTTAACATCAAGCATCCAAACAAACCATCCAACCAAATATTATCATCCACTTTAGTTTAGCCTCTTGACTGTAGATTAATATTTACAACCATTTCAGCACCAACTATTCTCATTAACGTAGCTGCTTCTTTACAAAGTACCATGCCCTCATAGCATGAACCTACACACTACATGACAGGAACCTAAACACAAGATCCAAACACAACACGTAGGTCATGCTCTCTTATAGTACTGTTCGTAGACCTGAGAAAAAAATATTAGAAACAAAAATCAATTGAGTACATGATGGAACAATACACAAATTGACATTGCAACTAGTACTACCTCAGCATCATATTTCATCACTTTAGATCGACCATCTTCAGAACTATTGTATTAATTGAAAATCATGTCATTGATGTACTTGATACGAAGATGCCCAATATTAGCTTCACAAAACTTGTCCATCAAATAGACATTTAGCTCCCAAAGCTCTAGATTCTTCATCGCAAAGATACCACTATCATTGCTAAAGCTGAAACAAAGATATGAAAAAAGACAAGACAGAATATTATAACCACCACACAAAATGATATGATCTAAAAAAACTGTACACTACCTACTTCTCAGTCTGCTGAGGTACATCTACATAGATTACTTCATATCCATGGAACCCAAAGTCAATTTGAACAACTTCACTCCAGACTGTGGTCAAGTTTGGTATCTAAAAGCAGGTAGACGAAATAATTAGAGTGCAGATATATATTTTTTCTTATTTGAACAAAATTTCACATTGCATTCAAACAAAATGATGTGAATCCATGTGCTGCTGCCACTTACAAATTCATCACGGACAGCTTTATGGAAATGTGAGTCTGCTCCAAAATGTAGAGTACAGGAATCCAAGATTACAATCAATCTTCGAGTGATATACACAACAACCACATACCACCGATCATGGAAGAGAATTGGAAAATAAAGCTGACAAAATAACCCAAAATGAAAAGGAAGGGATTATTAGCACAACTGCAATGCACACAACATATGTGCTAAAGCTTAAAAAAAATTAAAAGAATGTGTTACTCACATATTGGCTGTTTGCTAATGACCTTGCACGACTAGCACCCTTAAAGCATTTCACTGCATTATCATATAACTCCTTCTCCTTGCTATCATTAGGACCAGTGATTTCCAATAAAATAGTCCTACAAAAATAGATTGGTCAATATTATTTTATTTGATATAGTTACCACATGTAATTGAGAAAAAAAAGAGAAACAAATGACACTTACACCAACTTTAGAGAAGAAATAATGCTTGTAAGAATTCTTAGGGTGTTTCCTATGGAATAACAATCTGCACAAAGCATTCACTACAAAGTAATGGACCTTTCCTTGAGGCTTAAGAGAACTTGCAAGTGCACTTAATTTTATAACCACTTGCCCATAATCGATTACTGCAAGACTGAGACAAATGAAAACAATTCATAATTACTTGATTCAAGTCTACTCAAGAGTGGTGAAAACGGTAAGGACGTTGTAAACATTTAAAACTTACTTGGAATGTTTAGTTTCTGCCATCTTCAAAACAACCTCATATATGTCAGTTTCAAGTCTGGAGACTGTTATCTTCGAATGAGGCATCATATAAGGGCTCAACTTGTATTTGCTTGGGATCACTGTCCTCCTAGGATGATGAACAACTAACTTTGCACTAGAAGAGTACCAAGGACCTTGGTTTGAAAAGGACTCAGAGTTGTCTGATAAACCATTGCTTCCCATACTTTTTGCAGAAATAGAAGTCCCACTTCGATGGGATGGAAGAGGTGTAGGTGTCTGCAAAATCAAGAAAAAACATAAAGTTGTTCGAAAATCATAAACTAAAAATTGACATAATAGGTACCTCTATTATGTCTGATTTAAAATTGACATAATAGAGGTATAAAGAATGGGACAATAGAAATGCTTCTATTGCCTTCATTGTCTATATATACACCACTAGTACCGCTAAGGTACACTAGAGTATCGATACTATATGACTGAGAGCACTTGTACTAGCTATTACATGACTGAGAGCAGCCCCAACTACTAACAAATTGTTCCAAATTGATAAAACTACAAATCCCATTTTACAATGTCAATGTGTACTCCAGACTGAGAGTATCGATACTATATGACTGAGAGCACTTGTACTAGCTATTACATGACTGAGAGCAGCCCCAACTACTAACAAATTGTTCCAAATTGATAAAACTACAAATCCCATTTTACAATGTCAATGTGTACTCCAGAAGGGCTGATTGCAGCTAGAGGAACAAGAGCAATTGATTCTTTAGGAGTCTCAGTAAAAGGTAAAGACTCCATTCGCACAAGGTCCTAATCAAGAAAAACTACAATATTAGTTACAGAAAAGAGGTCACAAGATATGTCACAATACAAAATTGATCCAATCTAATAAACAAGCTTACAGTTTCAACATTGTCATTTCTTTCGGTCTGAATAGTTTCCTGATTGCTCACATTACCGCCTCCACCAAATGGATTAGACCTCATCCGGTCAACAAACGTCCAACCATCTAATGCAGGGCAAAATTGGAAGTAGAAGCTGCTCTCGGATTGAACCTATCAAAGAGTGAAAGTAACTCAAGTGTTAGTACAATAAGACAAGTTACAAGAAACTCTTTTTTTGTTCTATGACTTCAAACAAAAAAAACACAGAAAATACAAAACTCACATTTAGTTGGACATTCTGATGTGTAGTTGGAGCTTTAGAAGGTAGCACTCGGGCTTCTCTTTGAAGATTATCATCTGAAGTACAAGCTGTACCAGATACTAGACCGATAGGACGCCTCAGTTTAGGATCTTCAACATAATTTCCTAAATCATCCTCATCATCAAACATTCTAAAAGATGGCATGCTAGGACTATTAAAGTAGGGACCATTATTCTTCATACAAGATTTCTGAACAGGTGCTTTCCCTACTTTATCAAATACTAAATTGGTAAAGAAGGTTCAAACTTACAGGTGACAAAGAACAGATATTGCACATGTCAAATACCATAATTGCAGTATTTCAAATCTTCGATTTACTGCTAACAAATGTGCAATCTAGAAATAGGTACTAACCAGTACAATCTAAAGCAGGAGTTGTATTTTTAGCCAGTTGAGTTTCTTTTGAATGGCAGGGAATTGTTTTTGGGTCTGAAACATGCAAATTAGGACTAGAAGCATTTTGGACATTCTTCACTGCACAAAGACCTTGATCACTCTGATTCAGAGAACCAATAGGATTCCTTCTACTAGACGCATCTCCTGCACAGAGACCATGCTCAAACATGTGTCTTGTTTGTATCATAGATTTTGTTAAACATTTTTTCATCAGTAGGACAAACCTGGAGTGTTCTCAATCGTATCGGTCGAGGGTCTAGCAGCTCCACTAGTTCTTTCACCTACCTGAACAATGGCAATTTAGTTAGCTCCAACAAAAAACAAAAAATACTTGAACTGAAATAAAATTGAACTGAAATAAACTGAATGTGATCTGAACTAAACCAGACGCAAATACACACAAAAAAGATCCAAGCAATAATCCAGTAAACCAATGTGATCTAAACTAAACCTAGTGCTTTACATACTAAACTGAAATAAAATCGAACACTGATGGATAGAGGCGATACACAGCCTTATGGTATTCAAAAATAGAGCTAAAAATAAAAATTTGTGAGGTGCACACACAGAAAAAAAACAGCAAAACACAGAAACTCACTTTTAGTTCAAGCTTCTGATGTTTGGTTCTAGCTTTAGAAGCTAATATTTGGGCTTCTTCAACAAGTACAGCATTATCCTTTGTACCTCCAATTCCAGCATGATCTAGTACACTTGCCTAAAATTCACAAATACATATTATTTACTGCTAATAATAATATGCAGTAGCAAGAACCCTTCAACTTTGTCACAATACATATTATCTACAAAAGGAAAATGAATAAGATGTAGAAACATTGACCTCAACATAATCATCTTTTCTGCAACTGAGAGGGGATTTTCCAAGACCTTGAGATAGTCCTATATCGAGTCCTAGAAGCTACACTATCAGGAGTGGAAGTTTGTGACGCATAGTTTTTTCTCTTCCTCTTCCTTCTACCTGAATCTGCACCTCAAAAATATTCATAAGAGTATGAACAAGAGATACAAAGTTAACTCAATGCTGAAAAAATGCTACAAAAAACACTTTATGTACCTTGAGCTGATGAGTTATTGGAAGAAATAATTACAGTTGCCTGAGAAACACCACAATTGTCACTACCAAAAACATTGTATGCACTATCTGAATCAATTTTTTCAGTCACACAAACTTCTTCATCATTATTTTTAGTAGCAGCAGCCATTGTCGGATCAACAACTTCCACATTAGATACACCAGCAGCAGGCAATGTGGTATCCAAAACATCTTCCACAATGGTATGAGTTGAAGCAGCAGGCATTGGGGCTTCAAATTCATGAGCCATTGCATCATCATCTTTGTGACTAACATTGGCTGGAGAAGGGATTCCGGCAACAGAATTCTCAGGCAGTGGATCGTCATCAACTACACGACCATGATGGTTTTTCATGTACTGGAACATTGAGATGACAAGTTTATCAGGGCTCCTGAAACCATGTGCTGTGTGATGTTCTTGGAAAATGCCACACAAAGCTTCATTGTCCTGTCATGTCAAATTAATAGTAATTTAAAATGGCAAAAATTGCGGATTCTGCATATTAAAATAGCAATGAACTAAACCACACAAATATTAAACTAAATGAAATACTCATGAACATATTGAACAAGGCACCTACTTGTTCATCAAATAATCTACAATCAGTATACAGAGAATCCCTAAAAGAAGCATAAGCATCAACCGGTAACAAAGATTCAGCATAACAAGTTTCCTCAATAGATTTGACCTACACAAAAAATTACAGTTAGTCAGTCAGTAATCTAAACAAGAACAAAACAAACATGACAACACTTATAAAACCTCAAACCAAGACTTACCGGGACGCTTTCCATACTTCTCACCAGACACATGATCATAAGAAGCATATTTGTTAATCATCGAGCCCTTCCAACAGAGGATCCTTGGCAGATTTGGGGGGCTCATTACGTTTTCCAAAGTTGACAAAATCAAGATAATAAGCCTACAAAAGATTTCAAAGACATCACTAAATAGGGTACATATCCAAGACAAACAATAGAATACAGAAACACTTACATCAGAAAATCTGTAGCCACCAATAGTGCTTCTATTCTTCTTTCTGTAGTTTGAAATCGAAGCAAACAGCCAATCAAACACAAACTTGGACCAATCCCATTCTTTCACCTTAGATACACCAATCAAAGCACCAAGGTACTGCGGCTGGGAAGAGTACTAGAGTTTACACACAGAAAAGTGGACAAAGCAACAACCATAAAGTACCGAAACACATCATCATCTGACAAAGTGTCACCTAACAACTTCTCGCCAAAGGTCTTGATCAGAGGCAAGAAGCCTCATCGATTTCAGAAAGAAACTTGGTCTTTGCAGAGTCATTATGATTTTCCCTAATGTCTTCACCACCTATTGGAAGGCCTAAGAAAAGATGAACTGCCTATGCAGAAAATGGGATCACTTTCCCTCCAACAACTATGTCATAGCAATTCAAATCAACTTGATCTGCTATCCACTACACAAAGCCTCTAGGTGCAGAACAACCATCATACTCCAGCAAGGTACCGAAACCGTGATCCCGAATAATCTTCTTCTTACGCTCATCCAATTTCACAATTATCTCTCCAAAATACTTACTATTGAACCTAGAGGATGCTCTCTCTGATGTACTTGCAGCAGCACTTGATTTCCCTTTACCCCTGCCTCTGATAGTTCTATTAATCTGAAAACCGATGCAAAAAAATAATATAAAAATTCCAGTTAAGCTACTGAATTTAGTAAACATGGTGACAAACAAAAAGAAGATTAGTTAGGTACTGAATTTACCTTTCCAGAACGCACCCGGACGCCAGACCGTCTTGATTTTCCTTTGTTGCCAACAAACTTAGAAAACTGTAAGAAAAATACTTGTTAATCTAAATATTTCTGATATTTGCTGTGCGGGATCATGTGGCATGTGTGCACAATTGATATTCTGACACCCCCTGGAACTCCCCGTGTTCAACTTTAGTATTTGGTATTAGTGCTTAATTTTCCTACTTGTTAATCAATGACAGACAAAATCAACTAATGCTTATGCCCCAAAAGAGTACTTTAAAACAACCTTCACTATGCGTTAGATTGAGCTAACTTTTGCTGATATAAAGCACATTTTTTAAAGAATGTGTTATGCATGTGTTTCATTAAGAGGGGAAACAACCCACAGAAGTATAGTACAAAAAACAGGAAACAGAACAGCACACGAAGTGCCTAGGATGACAAATTTTAGAACATACTCCAGATAAAGCTTCCTGCACATGCTTGAAAGTCTTCAGCATCTCAGCAGTATCAATATCATCATCTGTGGGATTTACGATCCTAAAAAAGGCAACAACATAGCCTTAAGTCCATATTATTATAATACACAAGTGCACAAACAAAACTAAATCAAGTGAACTTAGTACCTCGCCAACATTCATAGAATCAGAGTTGTTTTCTTCTTCAGACTTCATAGCAAAGTCATCCTCACTCTCACCATATCCAGAATCACCATCAGAAAGAAATAAATCATCATCCATGGCTACATAACATAACAAAAAAAATTGGTTAATGACCTCATTGCTAGCTGTAGCCAATAAAAGAAGAAGCAAAACAACTAGCTCGAAAAGTAATTGGACGCTTACAGAATAAATAAAAAAAATTGAGAGCCTTCTTGAAAAAATAACCTGAAACTCCAAGATCACTGGAATAACTAGAGCCAAATATATTATATATCATAGTTCAATATAATAATTACAAGCCAGCAATAGCTGGTATTCATAAAAAAAACCAATACTTATAATATCAACTAACCAAACTACAACTCACCATCATCACCATCGTTTACACTAGGATACCTATATCGGCACAGAGGGCACGACTTATCGCTACCAAGCCACTCAAAAATGCATATCTTGTGGAAGACATGCATACAAGGCAGCACCCTCAGTGTCTCCATGGCAGTCTCTAAAGCAGCTTCGTCATCGTCCTCTTTTCTGATATCTAAGACACCCAAGCAGATAGCACATACCTCGTCGTCTTTCAAAGGCAACTCTACTAAAATAGGTTCCCTTTCAACGTGAGGAGCTGACGATTGAATAACAGGGGGACATGAAGAGCTCCGCATGTGCCTGTCCATCTAAACTCAAACGATCAAAGATGAAAATATTAAATCAATGTGTTTCACTGGGAACCACAAATATTGCATCATCTATGTCAGACCGCAATGTTGTACAATAGAAATGAGATGCACTCCTTAAAAATATACTGTCTAGTCCCAAATAGTCCATCCAGAAGAATATTGATGCCCTAAAGCAAGAACAATTGCATACTCCAAGTTAACTAAAATTGCATGCTCCAAGAACAAATATTGCACATGTTACACACCGTAATTGCAGTAGTTGAAGTGTGCAATTTACTACTAATAAATGTGCAATCAAGAAAATGGTGCTTCTAAATAAAGTAATAGAATAAAATCATAGTTCAGTAGAATTCTAATGCAGTATATAATCAAACAGGCACTTTAAAAAGAAATGACAAAAAAAAGATACTGGATGATAAGCATCCTACCGAATCAGAAATGTAAAGTTGCTGAATTCATTCATGACTTTGATATCATGAATTACATTTACAATTGCTGAATTAACAGCCTATCATACTTCAATTCTTGGACCAAACACAGAAGTTCAAAAATCATGTCAATATCATAATTACTTGATAAAAAATCATGTCAATATGACTATAACAGTCCTCAATCACCTTAATTCAAGTCTCTTGTGAAATTGATAGAAATTGAAAAGGGACAACTGAAAACATACAAACATACAAGACACAGAAATGATAGGACTCGCTACAATATTATTACCTTGCTGACAGCCTTCAGTGGGTACCCTCCTCCAAGCCTTGGATCTCTGCAAGCTAGGGTTACTAGCCATCAACAAAAAATCAGGATGTCAACTAGCCATCAACAAGCTTGATGTACAACAATAAAACCAATCACAGATATAAAAGGTCACAAAAAAAAAGGATGACACATGATGTATACAAACCAGGGAAGAACAATAACTCATAAACAACACAAAAGAACTGAATCTGATTGAATCATGAGTTCAATAACTCATAAACATCAAACGAAACCCAACAACACAAAAGAACAATCCATCAAACCAAACCCTAATTAACAAGTTCACCAAAAAACGAGATCTACACAGAGCCCGCAAACCAAACCAAACCCTAACAAGGACTAATAGAACAAACCCTAGACGCATTCGAACCTCACCCACACAGAGCCCGCATCCGCTCATCGACAGACAACAACAAGCAATGCATCAAAACGAGATCTACAACAAGCAATGCATCAAAACGAGATCTACAAACACAACCCAAAGCTCATCGGAATGCAGACGAAGAAGCTTCGCCCCACCCACCGCCTGAGCGAGGCACCACAGCACTGTGGGAAGCGAAGCGCAAGGAAAGTGCCCCCACCCACAACTCCGCCCCACCCGTTTCCCTGCCGCGGACAACCTCCAACCCACCCGCCGCCTGCCAGCGCCACCGTACGATGCGGAGAGGATTCGGCTGCTCAACCTAATCCTCAACCACATCCGCTGCCGCAAACCGAATTGACAAACACAACCCAAAAAAAACCTAAACCCCCAAACCAAATCGGAACGGAATCCAAATCTTACCAACACAGAAACGGGATCGACTACGAACCTCAACAACGAATCCGAGACGAAGAAGAACGAGCCGGAGCAACTGCCGCTTCCGCCGATCAAATCGCCTCCAGCGCACCGGGAAGCAGCTAGTCGACAGGTCACCGAGCAGATCAACAGGACGAGGCGTCGCTGCCGCCGATACACCGCCTGGTCACCGCGCCGGGAGGGAGAGGGTTGCCGTCGCCGCGATGTGAGCAAAAGAAATGGGACGCGACCCCTCAGCTACCCGGCGATGTGAACGAGAGAAATGGGGATGTGAGCGAGAGAAATGGGGGAGCCACGCGACCCATCGGATACCCGGCGCGACTTCCAAAATACAAACAGTAGCAGTGGGACCCACGCATCAGCCAAACAACGAAAGGCCACCTCACTCTCAACCAAAACCAGCGCTCCCAGTCCTCCATCGCCAGATGAACGCGCCAAAAATTCATGTGCTGCCAACGAAACAAACACACGGGCAACAGATAGCAATCCTGAAAAAAAAATATACATAACTGTAGTGTACAAACATGCAAGTACGTAAAAGTTACCAAACAAATGCACTCGCACACGGCACGCCTACGATCCGAGTCGAGCCACAACTGGCGCCTCTGCTGTGGGCTGTGGGCTGTGGCCTGTTTCAATCCAAGCAATCGACCGGCCCAGCCGAAATCAGGGGGCCACGGGAGAAACTGCCGTCAAGCGCGAGTGCCTGGCACGTGGGAAAGGAGCGCCTAGCCATAGCCCATAGAGGATACAGCCACGTATACACTGTTGTCCCACGTTGCGACTTGTGCCTTGTACCGCCAGTGGGGCCGACGATCCACGGAACTCACAGCAAACCTTCCCAAAGTGCCCTTTATTATTATTAAGATCCAGCCATAAGGAAATCTAAAAATATTTCGAGTTTTTTAATATTAAAAGCTAGACATCCCTAGATAGTAAATGCCTGAATGAGCATAAAAAGATATCGTCGAAGCTAGCGATAGGTAAACTAAAAGATTGAAAGAAAAAACCATAGATACTAGTTCTATATAAGTACTGATATTAGCGAACCTAGAGAGATAACCGAAATGGAGCACTAGCAACACACAAAAGGGCTTGCAAAAGCGAAGAAATCTGCGTTGATCCTACTAAGACCGACTCCAACGGACTACCCAAACCCAAAAATGAGTATCGCACGGTACTTTTGCCTATCAAATACCAGCTCCAACGGATCACCCAAACACACGATGCATTTTGGCTACCGGGGCAAAGGAAACACAAAAAAACGTTGCCTCTCTCCTCGCTACACAAATCTTCGACGGTGGAGCTCGCCCGCGGAAGCAAGGAATGGCCGAGCTTCCCTTCCCTCTCGGCACACACGACTGCCGCCTGGGAGCACCACCTCGGACCCCGCTCGCCGCGCAGCACAAGCTGAGCCGGTGTAGCCTTGGGCCGCTGCCGCCGTCGGGGAACTCGAGCTGAAGCTCGCGCGCGCACTCCCGGCGGTGGATCCTGCAACGACCACGCGCGGGGACACTCCCGGCGGCGGCGGTGCATCCTTGACGGGCGCAGGTGCAGGGGCGGCCTCACGACGACAGCGGCGCATCGGATCCGCCCGAAGCACGGCTGCGGCGACGCTCGTCCCTCAGATCCGATGGCAACACTCTTCTCCCTCAGATCCGGCCTGGCCGAGGTCCTCTAGGCGGCGGCGAGCCGGATCCCGACGGTGCAGGGAGGATCCGGTGACCCTGCAAGAGCAGCGCCCTCTCTTCCTCTTCCTCCTGCGGATCTCGGTGGCTAGCGACGGATCCGGCACCGGTGCAGCCGGAGCACCTTCACCGCGTCGAAGCGCCGCCGGAGCCGAGCGTCGAGGCTGTCGCCGTTGCCGTGCTCTGCCCTGCTCCATCCCTTCTCCTCCGGTCTGCCTCTTCCCTTCTGCCCTCCTCTGCTCCGCTTTCCCCCCTCTGCAACACCCTCGGTAGGCCAACGCCGAGCACTACAAGCTGGCGCGGGTGGCGAAGGAGGTCCTGGCCGCGCGTGCCGTCGCCGTCGTGCAAGGTGCGGAGCGTGGCGTTTGACCTCGCCGTCACCGGGGCCGCGACGTGGGCGTCCTCGTCAACAACGCCGGCGCTTCGGGATGGGGGTCGCTGTTGGAGAGGACTCAGTTATGGGTCGGTGACCTTTTCCTGTACGTAACCCAAAATCGGGAATGGGGGTCGAGTTTAGGTCTCCGTCGTTGGAGACAGTCTAAGTTGCACACGTGCTGAAACCGATATTTTTTTATTTTTTATTTTTGCATGTAACGTAAGCTTCACATGCATGTAACGCTTCGACTCGTATCACGTAGCACTTGTATGAAATTTTCCAAGAAATCACATGAAATGTATCTGAACCGATGTTGGTACAGTTTCGCATGAGAACTATGAACATCCTGTGTAAAAACACAAATGGCTCATTTTACCCTAGTAGAACTAAAAACCGGTTACATGTACCAGCCCCACCGACAGGGCATTATGGTAAAACCCAAGGGGTAAAACGGCAGTCCCGCACTAAGCCCCGGGGGCGCTGCAATAGAAAAAAAAACATCCCCAGAACAGCACACAACCCTTGGCCGTAGGCGGCGGCAGGGCGAATCTCCGCAGTCTGGGATAACCCCAGGCTTCCCACACCCCCTTTCCCCCACTCGCCGTCCTCCGCTTCCCATCCATTTCATCGTCCCCCCAGCGGCTCCAACCCCACCCCTCTCTCACTCATTCTCTCTCTCTCTCTCTCTCTCTCTCTCTCTCTCCTGTTACGGCGAGAGCCAAACCCCTAGCTACCTCGCTCCAGAAGCTTGCTTTCCTCGCCCCCGTAGATCTCCCATGTCCGGCCGCGCTGCCGATCCGGCCATGGCGGCGCCCAAGGGGAAGCTCGGTGAGCTACTGTGGGAGCACCGGGTGCAGGCGGCCGTCGCGGTGGCGTTCATGGCCGCGGCCGCCGTCTCGATCTCCGCCGTCGGGCCCAGCCTCAGCGCCGTGGTGTCATTCTTCTGGCCGCTGCTCCTATCCACGGCCTTCTTCCTGGTGGCCGTCTCCGTGCTGCTCTGGATCTCGCCGCCGCCCGCGGGCGACGCCGACGAGTCCGGAAAGGAGCTCATCGACTTCGTCGCCGGGTGCCGCCCGGACCACCTCGCCCCCCCGGATGCTGCGGCGACCGTGCCCGTGGCCGCCGTGGAGGCCCCGCCGGAGCCGGAGATCTAACGGACTGCAGTGCCGGAGGAGGAGGCCGAGAGGAGGCTGACAGCAGCCGAGCTGTTCTGTGTGTGCTGCGTGGCATGGAGTGCTCCGGCCGTCGCCGGGGTGACGACTTCCTTCCAGTGGCACGGGTGGGGGCAACCCATTGTAGGCCCACCTGTGGGTGTCACGCCGGCGCGCGGCCGTGGCTCGGTAGCCTAGGACTCCTCCATGTCTCCCTCTGCTCCGGTGTAACATACCGTGGATCTTAATAATTGAATCATGGCAAAAAAATAATAATAACTGTCCTCGCCGGAGCGATCTATGTGTGCGCGCCTTGACTGCTTTCCATATCATCGTCTTTCGCTGTCAAGGTGGCTGACTGGCTGTGGCTTTGCGCTTTCGTTATCCTGTGTCATACCCGGGGCTTTACCTCAGCATTACTCCGTTTGAGTCGCTACTAGCCACTAGCATGATATGAAAGTATTTGTTCGCGGATTATATGCCAAGCGAACAGGATGAGGGCGATAGTATGATTCATGCCAGGAAAGCGAAAGGTGAAGACCTGTGGTTTCCTTTCGGGTCATGATAGTAGTATACTTCAATGACTCTCCTGTCTTCGCACAAAATTTAATGACTCTCCTGTCTTCTCACAAAATTATCTGCATCTAACTTTCCTAGATCTTGCATTGCTCCGCAGATGACAGATTTAATGAAGAGGTGCAGCTGGAGATCAGGCCCACAGTTTGCAATCCTCAGGATCATTCGTGAGCCATCAGCCATCACAGATCTTGCTCGGTTCAGACTTCAGAGCTAAGCATCACTGATGACAATTGAGAGCGGTTACAAGACGAGAAGCGTTGCACAGTAGACTTGATAGGGTGTGCTGCGTGCCTGCGCCCTTTCGGCATGAGCCGTTCTGCCGTTGGGACATCACATAGCGATAGCGAGCCTGCGACCGTCCATTTTTTTCTCCTCCTATATACGCAGTCCTACTCTCTCTCCCTAGGCGGCCAGAACCAAAACGGCTAGTAGATGACCGACGCGGCGACGCTTCCCGTGAGGCCGTGTGACCCCGTCGCTGTCCTCGAGGGCCCCCACCAGTCATACTAAACTCGGGTCGGTTCAGGAAGGGAGGCGCCTGGCGAGTCGTTGTCGCAATACTAAATTTTGATCTGCTTTGAAAACAATGAACTTTGAAGGAACGGGCGCTTTCCTGGAACGAAGCGATCCAAAACTCAGGACTAGAAAAAAACACAGGAATAAGGTATGATGAAAAATAAAAAACTACGAGATTTCAAAACACATGAACAGAAATTTTAGGTCGTTTGGAACACAAGAATTTATAACATAGAAATTGTAACATATTAGACAAATATATGTACTAATTACTATATCTATTAGGCACGGATATGACCCCACCATGTTCTTCTCGCCTTAACTGCTCTTTTTTCCCTCCACTTCATCGTTGTGGTCCATGCTCATGATGCTATGCTCCTAGATGACACATACCGCCATCTCGTAATCACTCATTTGCTCGAGCAATCACGAAGGAAAAGAAAACAAGGGATTAAAGTGGATTCTTTTCTTCCCGTGAAATCGGCATCTAGCTATAGGAATCCAAAGAAAAGAAAATCTCAATTCCTCCATTCCAAACACATTCTTTGGTTTCCTTTCCTCGGTTTCTTGGTTCCTACGGTTTTTCTTTGAAAATCCTTCAATCCAAACAGGCCCTCAAAGCAGTCAATGTGTGAGATAAAAAAAAGGAAGTCGTGGATATGCTAGTGACACGTGACTTTTTTTTAATAGAACCGTGACATTTGATTTGCATCCACTATTCTACGCGTATGTCACTGCTAGTGCAACTGACGTAGGTCAAGACCTGGCAATCTCTCTAACCAAATCCACAGTTCCGATCACCTCAAATCGGGAGTTTGAGAACTCTGCCAACGCTTGCCCGTCGTTGGCAATCTCCAGCCAAAGGCTGTGTTCGGCTGCATTTTTTTTTGCTGGCTGGTTGGCTATAGTTTTCAGCTGGAGTAGTGTTTTCTCTCACAACATTTCGACATGAACAATATTTAAAAATTTAAGTACAGCCAAACACCGCCAAAATCCACAACTCCCGCCACCTCAATACAGGGATCGACAACTCTGCCAAATTCCTTTGTCACACTCACTTGTTATAGTCGGTGCTTGGTATTATACGCATTTAGGTTCCAATTTTGATTTTAGGATTTGATAAACATAAGTTTGTATGACTGACGTGTGTTTGCAATAGTAATATTTATATTGGTTGGTAACTTGCGGACCACATGGGCTCCGTTCGTTTTGCTGAAAAAAACAAGCTGAAAACACTGTTCTGGCTGATTTGTTGTGAAAGAGAAAACAATGTTCCGACTGAAAAAACAAGCTGAAAAGTACGGATTATAAAAGAAGCGAACGGGGCCATGGTTTTCTTGGATCACCCGATAATATAATTTAGTTTGATAACAAGTATGGTGCAAAGGGCATTTACAAAGACTAATGATTTTATAGAGTCATGTGCAAGCTTGGTGCTCGGAGGTGCTTGACGTGGAGTGTATAGGGTTTTGTTTTCATTTGGCCATACTATTAAAAGGGGTCTAAGACATGTAACTTGATAAAGAGTCTAGTTGGGAGCATTTGGATATGGACGGTATACTCTCAGTCTCTCACCAAGCATATAGCTTAAGTGGCATTGTTGGATAGGTTTTTAATTCAAGGGTCTCAAACTTGGTGTGTGTGCATCATCCGATGATGCACAATTCAGTTTCAAACTTGGTTCTAGTATGGAGTAGCCACCATATTATTGGATGCGACTTCATGACGCTAGGCAAATCATCTGGTGAGTTGTTTACCGTACAATCAGGTGGTGATTTATGATACCAGGCAAATAGGGGTGAAAACAGATGGGAACGAATAAAAAATACTCTCTTCTATTTCCGTTACTGCAAGTTGAGAGCCGTTGCGGTAGCGGGATATGCGAAAATAAATTTTTAAGCCAAAAATAGATGCCACAGGGCAACTCAATTACATAACATATGGCAAACTGAATAAGTATACACATAAAACACACCGCATGTCATGCCATGACATACATAAACACAAGCCAAACTGAATAATGTGCGCATCACAAGTCACGAGATGATAGACATAAGCCAAACTGAATAAGTACACCTCGCAAGTCACAAGTTCACAGCATGACATACATAAGCCAAACTAAATAAGTAAACACGATAGTACACATAGACTTGATAGTGGTACAATACACACATGACAGAATAATATTATACCACAAATAAGTCCAGAATTCCACAAATAAGTCCACAAGACTTCAAAATGATAATCGACAAACCACACAAGATCGTGTGTGAACAACAAGTCCACCAACAACACATCTGGACACAAAAGTCCAGATGCTAAAAGATTTATTCCCAGCTCATCATCTTCATTCATTACATCTGGATCACTTTCCACTTCTTCATGCATTTTGTAGCACATATGTTTGTTTATGACTAACTGCAAACGTAAAGCTATGTTATTGTTTTTAGGTTGTTGTAAAGATGGTTATGAAATAGCTCATCATCAACGGTGGAGTGACTAGAAGTGACATGAATTGTCTCCGGAGGTTTCAGCTCAACGAGAACTGAAAGGGTATATTTGGAATCTAGAATCAAAAGAAAGATATCCGCAGCACTTTACAATATTGTACAATTCATATTGATCAGTTATAGACTGGACAATTCAAATTGAACAACTAGGGAAAACATTACCATTTCTTATTGCATGTATCCAATTGTTGGTACCGATCATCGCAAGTACCATATTAGGATCTAAGAAATTATAATATATCCACAACAACTCAGCTAACAATAACACTAATTAAATGTAGTCTTAGCAAATAATGTTGACACTTGAATTGCCATCATATACCGAACAATTTATGCAAGATTGGATACTTATCGATATTGTTCTTCTAGTAGGCGGGAGCACCTGTTAGATGCATCGATAGCGAGAAACAACAGTAGCGTGAGCAACCATCGACACCATTGGGATGGAGAAGGGCGAGGGGAAGCCGTAGCGGGAGCAGCTGACGCGCCTGCGGAGGTAGCGCAAGAACTCATGAGGAAGCGGCGAGGATACCTATGCTAGGAATAGAGAGGGACCAGGGGAGTAGGACAAAGAAGGACCGACAAATGAAAGGGCCTCTTTGGCAGGGCTCTGCGCGGCTCCGGCTCTGGCCTGTCGGCCGCCCAGCGGCCGACACCCGGTTACTATTCCACGGAGCCATTTTTCTCTCCCCTCCTTTCCTCTCTCACTAACACAACCGAAGCCGGCAAAGCTCGTTTTTCTGGCTCCGCGGCTCCGACTCCTGTAGGCACTTGTCGGCCGCCTAGCGGCCGACACCCTGCTACAGTGTAGAAGCCGGAGCCCACCGGAACCCTGCCAAAGAGACCCAAAGTGTTGGGGAGAGACAAGAGTTGGCTTGCTTTCTTGGGGCCCAACCAGTAGTCGAGAAGGGGAGCTGGAGAGCGCCCTTGGCCCGCTTCACCCGACAGGACTAGTTTCTTTTTTTTTGAGGGGACAGGACTGGTTTCTACATGTTAAGATCATGCGGAAAGCAAATTCATTCTATTTACATCTCTTAATGAAAAAAATTCCTATTAGGGATAAAGGCCCGTTGCCATCCCTAGACGAGAGAGGAAATGGTGTCTGAGGGTGATAGAGGAGCATTCAGGCCCCCTTTGGAACACATGATTGCAAAAGCACAGTAATAGGAAAGAATATAGGATTTTGTAGGAATACAATTGCAAAATAGATATTAAAAAGTACAGGAAAGCATTAGAAGGTAGATGTTTGGACATTCATAGGGAAGCTGTAGGAGTAGGAATATTAGTAAGTGCGCAATCCCATTCTCTGATTTAGTTAATGGTGTGGCAGAGCTCAGACTTTAACCCTTTCCAAGCTGATTGTTTTATTCCACTCATTCTTAAGTCCATCAGTGTGTACTAAACATGGGACGTCCCTAAACATGACGTTGTGCCTCGATCCTACCCAAGGGAAAGGAAAAAATGAGGCTGGGATGGATGTTTCCATTCCTATGGATTATGTTCAAAATTGGCAGCCAAGGAATATTTTTGCCTTTCCTCATCAATCCTGCAAACTAAAGGGCTGTATAGTAGCTATTTCTATGGATCGCTGATTCCTAAATTTTTTCTTTTGAAAATCCCCCATTTCAAAGGAGCCCTCAATGTTTTTTTTGGGCTTGGGCTGAAAATACTTCTACTGGCCTTCTGATTCGCGGGGCAAAACGATGCCTCCGAAGCATATGCCAGCGCGCCTGACGAGTGGGACCGCTCGTGACTCTTTCCGGTTCAGACTGCAGACTCCAGAGTCATCCCTCCCAACTCCGCTGCTACGCCTTCTTCTACATCGCAATCACGCGCCCGTCCGGCTCTCCCCCTCGGAACCCTCCCTCGGTCTCTCACGCGTTCACGCCCTCACCTCAGTCCTCAACCGCTCTCGGCCGCCCCTCCTCCTTAAACCCTCCACTCGAACCGGAACCCAAGCAAGAACAAATCCAGAACCCAAGCTGCACCATGTCTCGCGTCGCGGGCTCGCGCCTCCTCCCTAGGATCTCTGCGCTCTCCTTCTGCACCGCCTCCCCGGCAACCGCCGCCGCTTCCTCCTCCTCATCCACGGCAGTGGCGGCAGCCGCGGCGGCCACCGCCCCCGAGGCCTCCTCCACCGCCGGAGATCCATCCTCCCAGCCGCCCCAGGCAGCCCGCAAGCCGTGGGGCGCGCTCAAGATCGCCGCCTTCGCCGCCGTGTCCGCGGCGGTTGGCGGCACGGGCTACGTCAGCTACGGTACGGCTCCCAATCCCTGCCCCGCGCGGGGGCCATGCGGTCCCGATGCTCAGCTTCGCGGTTTAGCTCCCCTTAGATTCAGCGTGGCCTGGCTTTTGATTCAATGTCCTGTGTGGTGATTCGTTTTCTTCTCCTGTGTTTAGCTTATTCTCTGGATGAAGTGGATCAGATGACGCGGGAGCTCCGGAAGAAGTCGAAGCAGCCCATTCCTGAGGATGCTTCCGGCTTTGAGGTAGTGTTGCAATATGTCAAGTTTAAGTCTCTTGTTAGCTCATTTTCGTTAGCTATATAAAGTCATGGGCAGCGGTGCCTTAAAGTTATTTAGAGGGAATTATGAAATGTGACCTTTGATGATGGGAGATCTAATTAGCCGTGTGAAACACTGATGATGTCACTATCGTGAAGCTGTTGAGGTGGCTATTTGGCAGCTGAACTTTCGCTCTTGAGCTAGAAATTTGCATGTGCTGAAATTGCATATGGGGAACTTTGGTTTTATTGCATTTCTTGCTTCAGCCTTGAAATAGCAGCTGTCATTTTCCCCCACTTATTGTTCCTTCCAAAACTAGTACATGACCGCCTTGCTAAGATTTGAACATATACAACAACAACAACAAAGCCTTTAAGTCCCAAACAAGTTGGGGTAGGCTAGAGTTGAAACCCAGCAGAAACAATCAAGGTTCAGGCACGTGAATAGCTGTTTTCCAAGCACTCCTATCTAAGGCTAAGTCTTTGGGTATATTCCATCCTTTCAAGTCTTCTTTTATTGCCTCTACCCAAGTCAACTTCGGTCTTCCTCTGCCTCTCCTCACGTTACTATCCTGGCTTAGGATTCCACTACGCACCGGTGCCTCTGGAGGTCTCCGTTGGACATGTCCAAACCATCTCAACCGGTGTTGGATAAGCTTTTCTTCAATTGGTGCTACCCCTAATCTATCACGTATATCATCGTTCCGAACTTGATCCCTTTTTGTATGACCGCAAATCCAACGCAACATACGCATTTCCGCGACACTTATCTGTTGAACATGTCGCCTTTTCGTAGGCCAACATTCTTCACCATACAACATAGCAGGTCTAATCGCCGTCCTATAAAACTTGCCTTTTAGATTCTGTGGTACCCTTTTGTCTAAGAGCATCTCCAAGAGTTTGTCAAATTTTACTTGGCAAATCTTGTGATTTGCCAACTCCCAAAATTATATGCCAAGTAAAAAAACAATCCATCTCCAAGAGTTTGGCATTTTTGACTTGGTAAAATAAAAAAACCCGTTAACAAAACGAAGAGGCCCGCTAAGCGAACGAAGAGCCCCGCTAAGAAACGAAGAGCCCCGGATGCCAAGCCGTATACGCGCGCGTATATTTGCGCGCGCGGAGGGAAGATTTGCCAAGTTGCTATTGATGCCAAGTTGTTTTGCCAAACTGTTGGAGGCTATTTTTTCTTGTTTTGCCAAAATTATATGGATGCCAAGTTGAGATAGCAAACTTTTGGAGATGCTCTAAGATTTGAACACATAGGGTACAAAAATGTTTGAATGACACTCTATGGTACACTTGCATTCCGGGAATATAGTAGAAGACCTGAATTGGTTTAACAGGACTAAGGTTCTCCACTGTATCTCAACCATGCAATAAAATAACTATTTTTCTTGTTTGCAGAGGCTTCAGGCTATGGCTTATTCAGCAGCTATGAAAGGTAGTGGCTACAGCATACTCTTTCCTCATCTTTCTCATTACTATCTCTGCCCATTGGACTTTCTGTGTGTCATGCAGATCTTTTTGACCAGCTAACAAGCAATTCACCATTTTGTTATTCTTTCTTAAACTGGAGCCTTCGGGCAATTTCTGTCCACTTCACTGTGTATAACTACCGCCCTTAAATATAATATTCTATGTCCCTAACACTACAGCCCCTACTGTATGCAGGCTGTAACCTTGAATTTACAATCCCTTTGCAGTAGTCAAATATGATACCAGACATTACATTTGAGAATACCACACAGTAGCACATATGCATGTGTGAAATAGCTAGGTAATGTTAGCAGAAGCTTACATCACACATCATGATTGACTAGAGAAGGTTTGGCAATTGTAGGTAGCACCCTAATTATTAGACTGTTTGAAATTATGTGCATTAGATATGCCACAGCCAATCGCTAAGAAGGGCATGTGTAGTTGGCACTGTAGTGACTTGTGGTTGTGGATAATTTGACCCATATTGACTGTAAAGTAGTGAACAATGATGGCTGTATCTAAACATGTCACAGGGAAGGAGTGTGATATGAGCTTACTCTTAATCTGCTCATCCTCGATACTGAGTTCTCTCGGTTAACACCTTCATCTACTTGTTGTGTTAGAAAAAATAAAGCCATACATGCCACTGATTCGAGTTTCGATTTAATTGACGGCTCAGGTTGGCTAGATACTTTAATTCCTTTTTTGCTGCCTCCTTACTAAGGATTGTATGCTTTGTTCTGTAGTTCCTGTTGCCGCTATTGAGGTATACCTGGATGTGAGGAGCCAAATTGAAGATCAAATTCGGGTCAGTACAGATGGTAACTTTTTTTTCCTTCATGGATCCATGTTTGATATTATGAAGAAATGTCCACAATCATACTAATATATGTTTACCATAGGGCTTTAGCGAACCAGTATCAGACAAACTTCTTCCAGATCTTCTTCCTCAAGAGCAGCATGTATTGACTCTAGTTCTGGATCTGAACGAGACTCTTGTATACTCAGATTGGAAGGTGAACTATTATGTTCCATACAAACTTTATTTTTTTTGTTTACTATGGAGTATGGATCTCTGTATACTGCAATATATTTTTATATTTTTTTTTCTATCATACTCATTTCATATTTTGCTTGCCCGTATGGCTGACTGATTCATTGAGAATACCAGTCTAATGTTTTTTCTTAAATAAACATGTGTATAGCGTGAGAGAGGATGGAGGACCTTTAAGAGGCCAGGAGTGGATGCCTTTCTTGAACAACTCGGGAGGTTTTATGAAATTGTTGTGTATTCTGATCAGCTTAGTATGGTAAGTTTTTCAGAGCTTTCAGTTCACTTTTATTTGCAAATGTGTAACCTGCATGAAACTTTGTTGCATGTGCAGTATGTTGATCCTGTTGTTGATAGGCTGGATCCAAAGGGCAATATTCGACACAGGCTATCAAGAGTTGCAACTAAGTACGAAAATGGAAAACATTATCGGGTATGTGGGATATTACACGCTATTGTGTTAGTAAAGGAATTGTTGTGTATTAATCCTTTTGCTTGGCTTAAATATTTTATAAACTGGTCCTTCAAATGTATGGATACTTTGAATACCTGTTTCTGGCAGGTCAGTCCTATTCATCTGTGCTATATTTTCCTACACACTCTAGCCAATAATTTACAGTGTGGTAAGCTAATGGTGGCGTAGCATGGATTGAAACATGATAGAGGTTCATATATCTTGTAATAACTGGTCAAGTTTGTAGAGTGAAAGTGGTTTTACATAAAGTTTCTTGTCCATGTATTAAGTATTTTTTTTCTTCTTGAACACATAGGATAGCTGCATATCATTATATTAACTATTAAGAACCCTTACAAACACACTCTTTATCAATATCCGTGAGAGACAAACCCTGAGCGCCCATGTTTTAAAGGCGGCTAGGCGTCCAGGCGAGTGCTTGGTACGCCTGGACGCCTAGGCGGCGCCTAGGCGACAAGGCGCCACTGTTTCCCAAGGCGAGCTGGGTACGCCTGGACGCCTGTTTCCCAAGGCGACAAGGCGCCACTGTTTCACAAGGCGCCACTGTTAGTAAAGGAATTGAGTCCCTTTTTTATTTCACCACTGGTTCCTATAGTGATAATTGACCACCAATCATCCAGGGAAATGTCTTCAGCCTGTGGAGACAGAGTTTGCAAACCAACCTTTTGCAGTAGACTGAAGCAGAATTACTTGGCAAATACACAAAATCAGCAAGTGCTGAATTGTTTCTTCCTCCTGATCACAAAGGAGAATGTCATCCGTCTGATGAGAGCCACCAGCCTAGAGCTAACGGGCCGAGCAGGGCCCAAGGAGGGGCGCCGCACAGAGCCCTGTTGGGAGGGGGGCCCTATGGGTGTGGCGGCTAGGGTTAGGGGCGGCTGCTATGGTGGAGGAGAGGTGGCGGCTAAGGTTTGGGGAGAGAGAAGGAGATGGCGTAGGGAGAGAGGTGGCTAGCGCAGGAAAGGGAAGGGAGAGCGGGGTAGGAGGGAGCAAACACTCTTCTATTACTTGATTAGATTGATTACATCCCCCTCGTATTTATAGTCCATAGTGGACTTGTATCCCAAGCAACTATATGAGAGATCTTTATAGATTGGATTCTCCCTTCCATAACTAACCAAACTCTCTATTACGGTAACTCATTCCGGAAGATGATGGTGGCGAGGGCGACGGCGCCCCTCCATGGCGCGCGTGCAGCCCCTCGAGGACACGCTGGGGCTGCCCGGCGCCCCTCCTTGGGCCTTGCTCGGCCCGTTAGCTCTAGGCTGGTGGCTCCCATCAGACGTATGCCACCCCCCCTTCTCCACTCGGCGCGTCCTCGTGCCGAAGTGGTGCCCAGTCGTTGACACCGTTGGGCGGGAAGGCTTGTGCTGGCAGGATGGCCTCGATGCGGGCAAAGATGCGGCCATGGACGGGGTCGGCGAGGATGATGTTCTCCCGAGTGCGTGTTGGTGTAAACT
Organism: Miscanthus floridulus; assembly: GCF_019320115.1. NCBI lineage: Eukaryota > Viridiplantae > Streptophyta > Magnoliopsida > Poales > Poaceae > Miscanthus > Miscanthus floridulus. The sequence goes on along the minus strand of NW_027097131.1, from coordinate 2,227 downwards.
CAAAGCAGTAGAGGAGGTTGCCGATGTAGCCGTAGAAGTAGTTGTGCGCTCCTGTGCCCGTGCTGGCGCATGTCGCCTGACAAGCCTTGACGAGGAGGGGCCGGGTGATCGCTGCCCCAAAGATGAAGTGCAACATGTCCCTTGGTGGGGTGACAAAGTCGTGGATGTGGTTGTCGGCGTCGGCGTGGCGCCAAACATGAAGTGGCCCAAGTCAAACTCTCCTGGCGAAAGGCGATGCAGGTTGGAGTCGGGGCGTAGGGCGATGTGGGCGCTGCGAATGAGCTGGTGGCTTAAGTTGTCGATGAAGACCACCGTTGTTGATGGTATGGTGCTCCCCTGTAGCCACGGGCGTCCAAGCAAGATGCTTGTAGGGACCCCGTTAGGTTGCGCTGCCGTCGGGGGAGGGTGGGCACCGAGAGCTATGAGCTCCATGGTTGCAGAGCCGCCTTGGCGAAGGACCTGTAAAAGGTCAGGTAGGAGCGACAAAGCTGCTGGGAGGTAGAGGCGATCGTCGAAGAAGAGCAGCCCTTGGTTGATGGACCAAGCTGGGGCGGCGACGCCATTAGCGATAGCCATAGCGACATTTTGTAGCTCCCGTTGTTGGAGTATGGCTCGGCGTAGGTGCCTGAAGATGATGTTGGTGATGTCGATGTAGTCGAGGGCGTTAGGACGGCGAGCTTGATTCGCCTTGTGCAGGATGGTGCGGGGCGGTGGTGGAGTTGGCTCCCATGGTGCCAATGTAATAGGCGGCGGCGCTGGTAGGGCGAGGACGGTCTGCGGAGTACGTCGAGGAAGGACGGTGGTGAAGGAGATGGGGTGCCCGTCGCGGTAGTAGTGCAGCTCCATTGCGGTGAAGTTCCAGCCAAGGTCTACCGACCCAGGCGTGCCTAGGATGGTGTTGACGTCATTGCCGATATCGAGGAGGAACGCGTCGCTCTCGAAGGTCTCCGCGTCAATGTAGAGTGGGACGCTGAAGGATGCCGCCCGACACGACACTTCTCGAGGAGGTCGATGAGACGAGCGAAGTTGATGTCGATGACGTTCGTGGCGCCCGTGTCGACCAATATGTGGGCACTGGTGCCCAACACTGCTCCTACAAGGGCGGCAGCCGCGAACAACGGGCTGTGTCGTACCTATCATCATGAGGAGGCTGTCGTCGATGTTGTTGGCGTCGTAGTCAAAGAGATGCGTGCACTTGTGGCCGCGGGTGAAGGGCTCATCATAGTTGAAGCATAGCCCCGATAGGCGGCGTTCCGCCATCTCCTCGGCGGTGAGGCGCCGTGGTGGAACTAACGGTGCCATTGTTGTAGATGCCGGTGCCGAGGTTGTCGATGAGGACACCTTTGGGGTCAACGGTCGGTTTGCCGACTTAGAGGCCGCTGACTTGTTGGCGTCGGAGATCACTGTTAGGCGTCGTTCGTACGCCCTGGAGAGGGACATGGTCATCTCCATGTCCTGCAGGTTCTGGAGCTCGACGTCGGTCTGCAGGCGCTCTAGTAATCCGGCGGTGTAGATGTTCACCTGCTGCTGTTCGTTCAGTACTCCGGCCCGAGCCACGTGCGCCAGGAAGCGCTCTGTGTAGTTGTCGACGGTGCCGGTCTTGTGCAGGGACATGTGCTCGCCCAATGGGTTGTGCCGGGTAGGGGGGCCGAAGCGCTCGTCGACACAGTGGGCGAAGAACTCCCAGTCAGTCATCACCTTGTCCTGCGTGGGGCGCATGTACCACTATTGGGCGCCGCCTGTCAGATGATAAGATGCATACCAGAGGTTGTTGATATAGCCGACGGTGGCTGTAGCCATGGTTGATGTTGATGTTGTGGGCGTCCTTGGTGCGAGAATTGCTGATGTAGATGTGGGTGCTGCGCAGATTTCTCCCGAAGGTAGTTTGGGATCTGCTATCGGTTGAGGGTGTTGTGAGGAGGGCGCTGTTGTTGATGGTGCTCCTCCTTTGTACGTGATCTCCGGAGTGGTGAGTTCCGGTTGAGGTGGGTCTGCTATTGGAGGAGAATTTTCGCGGCTAGCGAAGAACTCCTCAAACTTCTTCCAATCATCGAGGACCTTGTGGCTGTCGTTGCGGACTGCGTCAATGTCGATGATCGTGTTGGTGGTGGCCATCGGATCGTCTGGTCTCCGGATACCAGGTGTAAGAGCCCTGTTGGGAGGGGGGGGGGGGGGGGGGGGGTTGGGGGTGTAGCGGCTATGGTTAGGGGCGGCTGCTATGGTGGAG
>NW_027097130.1:13579-60000 GCF_019320115.1 Miscanthus floridulus | reverse complement strand
AAATTAGCATGCATTCAAGGTAGATACAAAATTAAGTTTTGTTCTAATCCCCCAAAATTTACACAACCAATAAGACCAGCATGCCATGATATATATATTACAAAGGGGTCATACAAATTTCCTACTACATGGAATTCAGACTCATGGCAAAATTATGAAGAATTGTTCGTAAAAGACACGAACCATGATAATTGGAGAATTTTTAGTGAAGCAAAAGAATTAGAAGGAAATGCCAAATTTGCTTCTGAATATTATATGATGTACCAAAATAAAATAATAAAAGTATTCTTGAGAGAATACTATGGAAGATATAGTATAATACAAAGAGAAGTTGGCAGACTAATAAAGCCAAGCTATGGCAAAGAATGTCAATTACGAAAAGAATATCGTGAATTGTTGTCCTGGTATGAAATATGGCAACCTGAAGAAGTGGACAACGAAGAAAATATTGAAGAGTCAATATAGACTCAGTTCAATATCAATATTGTCGGATACCGTGAGAAGGGGTACCCTAAGCAAGATCCAAAAAACGACTGCTTAGATTTCGTAAAGATCGAAACCAGCTAAACGCTGCTGGCCTCGGTCGATTCTCCGACTCGCCCGAGGCCCCATCACCGCGGGCCTCGGCCGATTCTCCGACTCGCCCGAGGCCTCATCACCGCGGGCCTCGGCCGATTCTCTGATTCGCCCGAGGCCCCCTCACCGCGGGCCTCGGTCGATTCCCCGCCAAAGGCCTCGGCCGGGCCACCGACCCTCCGTCTCGCGCAAGGCGGGCTCGGCAGCACTCCGCTACCTCTTCCTTCTCCCGTCCCTCTGGCAAAACGTCGTGTCGCATCAACTCAGCCAACTGCTGCCCCTGACAACAGCCGCATGCCCGGCACCGTACAGCAGAATGGCCGATGGGACAGGAGGCAGGACTGGGCGGGGGTTACCCGCCACTGTACTAACCACCGTGCACATGGGTTGGCGCCCATGCCTCACTATGCTGCCAACTCCTGCACCGAGGACAATGCAGCGTGGGGAGCCACATCTGGGCTACTGTGGCCTCGGAATCAGTACCCAGGAGCAATAATTCCCTCCAAGGCCTCGGTAGCTTGCTCCAGGGGCTCGACAGCCCGAGGACCCATGTCCGCCAAAGCCCCCCGCGATGGCTTGGCCTCGGCACCTACAGAGCCACAGCCCCCTACGACGTCATCACGCGATGACCTGCACGTCCCCTGGACTGGGCAGGGGTTACCCGTCACTATGCTATCCACCGTGCACATGGTTGACACCCATGCCTCACTGTGCTGCCAACTCCTGCTCCAAGGACAATGCAGCATGGGGAGCCACGTCTGGGCTACTGTGGCCTCGGAATCAGTACCCAGGGCCAATAACTCCCCCCAAGGCCTCGACAGTTTGCTTCACGGGCTCGGCAGCCTGAGGGTCCATGACCACCGAGCCCCCCACGATGGCTCGGCCTCGGCATCTGCAGAGCTGCTGCTCCCTACGACGTCATGACACGGCGACCAGCACGTCGCCCGCCATGTCCTGCATCAAGCCGTACTGGAGCCCCACGACGCACAAGACCGAGTATGACCAGCATGTCACTTCCGCACGACAAGGACGGGGCCACTCCATCGACCATACCACAACAGTGGCCGGCTACAGGGCTCGGACACGCCACCCCATTTACAGAAGCGCTATGTAGCACCCTGTGTACGGTCCCGGTCCTCCCTTAGAGTATAAAAGGGAGGGACTGGGGCCATTTCTAGGGGAGAACAAAAAAGAGAAGAAGACGAACACACCGATAGAACCACGCACTTCCACGCTGCTTGGGAACAACGTCTCAAGCAGTCCGCACCACCCTCGCCGAGACCTGGGGTTAGCTCCCTCTCTCACCTAGCTTGTAACCCCTACTACGAGCACTCAGGTGCAAGGAATACAAGATCGATCTCTCAGACTGGACGTAGGGCCTCGATTGCCTGAACCAGTATAAACCTTGTGTCTCTTTGCATCACCATCCGGAATTAGGGACACGCAGCACAAATTCACTCGTCGGTTGAGGGACCCCTGGTTCCAAAACACCGATAGTTGGCGCGCCAGGTAGGGGCCTCTGCGTGTCAGCTTCGTCATCCTAGCAAGTTCTGGATGGCAGACCACGTACGACCATTGCGTCTGGGCACCATAGTTTGGTTCGGGAGCCTAGAGTTCATGTCTCTAGGGCATGAGTACGACATGGTGCTCCTCACTCCTCGAACCCCACCATCCGACGATGAAGTCGCGCCCCAGCAGCCCAGGCGCAGGCGGCGCCCGGGCGGCCGCTCTCGCCACGCTCGCCAGGCACGGCGCGAGCAAGGCCACCCCGACGCTACGTGAGCCCGGGGCGGCACGCCACTCCCCGCCGATATCCTACGACCAGCTGTTGGTACGGGGTCCCTGGCTGGGGACCTGTCTGACCTGAGCCTGGACAAAGGAAAATCGCCGGGGGCTTACGGCGATGCCCAGTCGTCTAACCCCGCTCCGCCACTCCCTGAAGAGCCGACCCCGGCGGGGCAGAATCTGGAGACGGCCCCGTTCCCATACCCCTTTGGGTTGAGAAATGCCGCCGCCTCTTACGCCTACGCTTACGCTGCCACTCATGAGCATCCCTCGGAACGCCGCCAGCGCTTCGCTCTCGACCTGAGCACCCGCTCCAACTCCTCGGTCGAGGACGAGGCATGGCCCAGGGTGGATTTCTCCGAACTCCACAACCCTGGGGCTTTGCGCCAATTCTTGGCCGCAAGCGACTACTGCCTCGGCTACTCCGACTCCGACGATGAGGAGACTCACGATCCATCCCGTGAGTGCTTCCACGTCGGGCTCGGGATGCCAAGGGCGGGCGAAGAGGAGGAGAGGACAGGCAACCATTCCCCGCCCCGAGCAGGGGCGGGCGATGCCACACCTCCGCGTCCCGAAGCCCCGACAGCACGGAACGAGAATCCCGTCCGCATGGAGCATCGACGCCCAGACTTGGAGCAGCTCCGCGAGCTTCAAGCCAAGGTTGAACAAGACCGACTCCTTCTGCAACAGCTACGGGACACTCTCGAGCAGGAGCAGCAAGAGCGCGGAGGAGCCCGACGGAGGGCCCGCAACGTTTATCACCGCATCAACGACAACGAGGGGGATGAGCCGCCCCCAATCTTTAACCGCGCTAGCCAGAATGTCGCAGCGGCTGCGATGCTGGTCCGAGCAATGCCCGAGCCCTCCACCACCGAGGGGCGACGGGTCCGCGGAGAGCTCCGCGACCTCCTCGAGACCGCAGCAGTGCAGCAGGCCAAAAGTTCCACCTCCCGCCGGCGCGGAGGCACTTCGGAGCAACCCACGGCACGACCTCGCCAAGGCCAGGATGCCTCGGTCCGTCCCGAGCCCGCTCGCGCTCCGACGGTCAACAGGGCCCTCTCGGTGCGCGACCGACCTGGACACCAACGCGAGGTACAAGGCGACCACGAGGTAGTTGGCAGGCGACGGCGCCACGACGACGGAGCCGCCCGGGGCTACCACCCACACCGAGGCGGTTGCTACGACAGTGAAGAGGACCACAGTCCTTCTCCCGAGCCACCTGGCCCTCGGGTCTTTAGTAGAGCCATCCGCAACGCGCACTTCCCAGCCCGATTCAGGCAACCTGCCAACCTCACAAAGTATAGCGGCGAGACGAACCCCGAGCTATGGCTAGCCGATTATCGCCTGGCTTGTCAGCTAGGTGGTGCGGACGATGACCTGCTCATCATCCGCAACCTCCCTTTGTTCTTGTCAGACTCAGCGCGAGCCTGGCTCGAACACCTTCCCCCCGCACAAATCCACGACTGGCACGACTTGGTGAGGGTCTTCGTCGGGAATTTCCAGGGCACCTATGTGCGCCCCGGGAACTCCTAGGACCTCAAAGGTTGCCGCCAGAAGCCGGACGAGTCTCTTCGAGATTTCATCCGGCGCTTCTCCAAGAAATGCACCGAGTTGCCCCGCGTCGGTGACTCGGAGATCGTCCAAGCATTCCTCTCTAGCACCTCCTGCCGAGACCTGGTCCGAGAATTGGGCCGGAACGTACCAACCACAGCGGCCGCACTCCTCGACATAGCCACCAACTTCGCCTCGGGCGAAGAGGCGGTTGGGGCCATCTTCCCCAACGACGACGCCAAGGGGAAGCAGAAGGACGAGGCCCCCCAGGCCTCGCCCACCCGCGTCCCCAAGAGAAAGAAGAAGGGTCGCCCAGGGAAGCAGGAGGTCCTCGAGGCCGTCCATGCCGCCACAACGGATCGCAGGAATCCCCGAGGCCCCCACGGCCCCGGGTTATTTGACGACATGCTGAAGAAGCCCTGCCCTTACCATCAAGGTCCGGTGAAGCATGCCCTCGAGGAGTGCACCATGCTCCGGCGTTACTACGCCAGGCTCGGGCTCCCCGACGACGACGCCAAGCAGAAGGGCCCTGGCGGTCGGAACGAGGACAATGACGACGGGTTCCCCGAGGTACGCAACGCTTTCATGATCTTTGGCGGACCCTCGGCATGCCTCACGGCGCGCCAGCGAAAAAGGGAACGCCGGGAGGTTTTCTCGGTCAAGGTGGCCACCCCCCGGTACCTCGACTGGTCTCGGGAGGCAATCACCTTCGATCGGGATGACCACCCCGATTATGTTCCAAACCCCGGGCAGTACCCGCTTGTCGTCGACCCGATCATTGGCAACACCCGGCTCACCAAAGTGCTCATGGACAGAGGCAGCGGCCTCAACATCCTCTACGTCAACACTCTGGAGCTCCTGGAGCTCGACCAGTCACGGCTTCGAGGCGGTTCACATGCGCTACATGATCCGGCTTCACTTCGCCGCCTCCAACAATGTGGCCGAATACAAGGCCCTCGTCAACGGCCTACAAATCGCCATCGAACTTGGAGTGCGGCGTCTCGAAGTACGGGGTGATTCGCAGCTCGTCGTCGATCAGGTGATGAAAGAGTCAAGCTGCCATGACCCCAAAATGAGGGCGTACTGCACGATAGTACGTCGCCTGGAGGACAAGTTCGACGGCCTCGAACTCAACCACGTCGCTCGAAAGTTCAACGAGGCCGCAGACGAACTAGCAAAGATGGCGTCGGCACGGACCCTGGTTCCCCCGAACGTCTTCGCCAGAGACCTCCACAAGCCATCCGTCGACTACGCCTCGGCGATAGAAGAAGGCCCATCGACCGAGCCCACCGCAGGGCTCGAGGCCCCCTCTACCACCGAGACCTCGCCAGCCAAGCCCGAGGCCATGGCGATTGACGCAGAGCCTCCCAAGGCTAACCAAGGAACGGACTGGCGAGTCCCTTTCCTTGATCGCCTCGTTCGGGGAGGGCTTCCTGCTGACAGAACCGAAGCCCGGCGGCTCGCGCGACGCGCCAAGACTTACGTCCTCTGCGACGGCGAGTTGTATAGGCGTAGCCCATCCGATATTCTCCAACGATGCATCACCACCGAGGTTGGCCAATCCTTACTTTGGGACTTGCACGCGGGAGTCTGCGGGCACCACGCGGCGCCTCGGGCGCTCGTGGGTAACGCCTTCCGCCAAGGTTTCTATTGGCCAACGGCGGTGGCCGACGCCACGAGGCTAGTACGCTCCTGCGAGGGATGCCAGTACTACGCTCGACAGACGCACCTCCCGGCCCAAGCCCTCCAAACCATCCCCATCACATGGCCATTCGCTGTATGGGGGCTGGACATGGTTGGGCCTCTGCAGAAGGCGCCCGGGGGCTATACCCATCTGCTGGTAGCTATCGACAAATTCTCCAAATGGATCGAGGCTCGTCCGATCGCTCAGATCAAATCCGAGCAAGCGGTGCTGTTCTTTACGGACATCATCCACAGGTTCGGGGTTCCTAACACCATCATCACTGATAATGGGACACAATTCACCGGCCGCAAGTTCCTAACGTTCTGCGACGACCACCACATCCGGGTGGCCTGGTCGGCCGTAGGACACCCAAGAACGAATGGCCAAGTAGAGCGTGCCAACGGCATGATCCTACAAGGCCTTAAGCCAAGGATATTCAACCAGTTGAAGAAGTTTGGCAAGAAATGGCTTGCCGAACTCCCGTCAGTCATCTGGAGCCTAAGAAATACCCCGAGCCGAGCCACGGGATTCACACCGTTCTTCCTGGTCTACGGAGCCGAGGCCATCCTCCCCACTGACTTAGAATACGGTTCCCCGAGGCTACAGGCGTACAACGAGCAAAGCAACCGCACTGCCCGCGAAGACGCCCTCGACCAACTGGAGGAAGCCCGAGACGTCGCGTTGCTACACTCGGCCAGGTACCAGCAAGCCCTACGACGCTACCAAGCCCGGCGCGTCCGAAGCCGAGACCTGAAGGTGGGCGACCTGGTGCTGAGACTGAGGCAGAGCAACAAGGGCCGCCACAAGCTGACCCCACCCTGGGAAGGGCCGTACATCGTCGCTCAAGTGCTGAAGCCCGGGACCTACAAGTTAGCCAACGAGAAGGGCGAAATCTTCACCAACGCTTGGAACATAGAACAGCTACGTCGTTTCTACCCTTAAAATTCCAAACGTCGTTTACATTGTTTCTCGAAATGCAATAAAGAAGCGTTCTTAGTTGTCATAATTTTTCGAGAAACCCCCCTTATAGACAAGCCGATTGTATAGAACCCAAGGACCGTACGATCGTCTCAAAGGTGAAAAGGCCGGCTGAGCCGTGAGAACGGCCTACGCCTCCGGGCTACGGCAACTCCCTCACCACCTTTTTCACCCAAAGGACAGCGTAGGCTCCGAGGAAGTTCTGTACAGAGAGCTTGTCTATCAATAGGGGCTCAACGTCACAATAGCGCTATAAGGGAGACTCGGCTCTGCCTCTGCAAAGCCGAGCCTCCCTTGGGGGCTAGAAAGGGGGAACCCCCTAAGTCCCGAACATCATTTGTTAATGGTCTTTCAAAAAATTTCTACGCCAAACTCTCTCGCGCTCCGACGGGACCTTCACAAGAAACCCAAAGACCAAAAGTTTGTCTGGAGGCCAAAGGGCCGGTCGAGACGTGAGAACGGCCTACGCCTCTGGGCTACGGCAGCTCCCTCACCACCCTTCGCTGAAGGACGGCTTAGGTCCCGAGGGTTTTCTTTGCGGGTTCCCAAGATCGAGACAGAGGGCACAGGCTCGGAAGTAGAACAAAAAACGATTAAAAGACGCACATACGCAAATACTTTAAAGGCCTCGACGGCCACAAAAACGTCATGATACGGCAACTAACTCAATCTGGTTACATGGCCCCTTTTGGCCCAGGTCAAAGCTCAAGGATCGGCGGCTGGCGCGGGAGAGACCACCTCTTCTTCAAACAGACGGGCCAGCGCTGTGCCAGGTGCCTCGGCCGCCTCCAACAGCTTCACGACCTCCACATCCGCCTCCTCGTCATCTTCTGGCAACACATAGCCGTCGCTGACAGCCTCGAGGTTGATGGCGTAGTGCGAGGAGACGACGGCCAAGGCGCGCTTGACACCCGTGTGCAACGCCCCTCGGAGTCTCTCGCGGACGTGGCCGCTCAACGCAATCAGGCGGCTCCCAAGGGAGCTAGCTGATTGGACCTCCTCGACGTCCAGAGCCTCGCAGGCGGTCCGAACAGCGCTGCGCAGCGCCTCGTGCTCCCGGACCTCGACATCCAGCGCTGCTTGCGCTGCGACGGAGGCCTCAGCCGCCTGGGAGGCCTCTTTCTCCAGATCTACGTCGCGACGAGGGGTCAGGAGTCAAACGCGAACCAGAGCAAATGGAGCGAGGAACATGGTTCAGCGGAACTTACCCTCGGCCTTGCTCTTCTAGGCTGAGACCTCGACCCGAGAGGCCTCGGCCGCCTTGGTAGCCTCTGCCAAGGCGACTTTCGTCGCCTGATGCTCCCTCTGCTCCGCACCCAGCTGCCCGGCTGTGACCTTAGCAGAGGCCGTCGCTTCTTGGGCCCGAAGCCTGAAGGAGTCTCACTCCTCCTCCAGTTCTTTGATCTTGGCCACCAGAGGGGCGGACTGCTCCTTAGCCGTGGCCAACTCGGCCTGAATGTCAGCACAACGAAGGCGGAGGTCCTCCACTTCCGCACTCCGCGCCGACAATAGCCCCTGGGCATCGGCAAGCAGGCCCTTTTGGCGCCGGAGCTGGTCCCAGATATCCCTCTCATTTCGCAGGAACACCGATTTCCCAAGAGATCGGGTCTCGAGCTCCTAAGGAGGCAAAACAAAAAACGCACGTCAAACACTGCGAGGGGGCTCGGAGAGAAAACAACGCAGCACGAGAGAGGAAAGTACTTACCCGCGTGACACCGGGCAAGTCCTGACCCATAATAGTCATCGCTGTCTGCAGCGACCGCACTGCCAGTTGGCGGTACTGCTTGAGGGTGCCCTAATGCCCCCCCTCTGCGGTATCTTCAAGGGCGAACACGGGCTCCCCCTCGGGGTCAGCCCGGTTCCGCCAGAAAACACGCGGGAAGTTCCACCCACGAGGCTCGGACCGTAGCCGGACAAGAGCCGAACTCCCCTCAGCGGGATCTGGGACTGGCTGCTCCGCGGTACTAGCCGCCTCGACGTCCGCCGCCTCCTTCCCATTGGAGGAATCATCAGACGAGATTGTCTGAACCAGGGGCGGCGCCAAAATTTGCCCCGTCTCCACCTCCATCGCCTCGGTCTCGACGGACCCGGGGGCTCTGGCCTCCGCCATCTCTACCTCGATGGCCCCGGCGTCCACCGCTCTGACGTCGGAGGTCTTGGGGGCTCCGGCCTCACCCTCAGTGGCCTCGGCAATAACAGACGCCCCAGCCTCCTTCGCCCCAAGACCCACAACATCGCGAGGCATGGGATCCTCCTCCTCCACTCGCTCCGCGGCCGCCTCGGCCCCCTTTTCCTGGGCAGCCGCCTCCTCCGAAGCGGCCTCGCCCGACGCCGTGCCGCGTCGCACGCCAGCCTGCGCCTCCGCTGCCTGATGGGCGGAGGAGCTAACGTTCACCTTGAGCGCCTTACGGGGCGCCAAGGGAGGATCTTCCACCAGAAGCGTCTGGCTGGAAGAAAAGACACTCCCAAGGTCAGCATGCAACCAAGGGGCAAACAAGAAGTACTACGGACTCCACCAGAGAAGACGCTTACCGCGAACGGGGATGCAGCCGCTTCGACACCGCCTGCCTCCTCTGCAACGGCGGCGGTGGTGGCAGCAGCGCGGCCTCGGTGTCCACCAGTGCCAGCTGGCCTCCGTCGGACCCCGGCACCTCCTCGACCCTTCGCAGAGATAATGGGGTCGCCCCCACCGTCACCCGCTCCACCTCCACCGTCGAACCCATCGGGCTGACGGCACGCTCCTCCGACACCCGCGCCTCGGGTGCGTCGGCCTCGGCCCCGGGACGGGCCGCCACTGGCCCCGGGACACCTCCTCCTCCTCCTCCTAGGGGCGTCAGGCTCCTTGCCGGCGCCCCGGGAACCATCTCCCTAATGTCGGGGAGGTGTTCCAGGCAGGCCGTCCCCACCTCGCGCCCGCCGCCGTCGCTCGAAGAATCCGACACCGACGACGAGGGAGACGGCTCCAAAGGGAGACCGTCGAGCCTCTGGCGCCGGCGATGGGCGTCCAGCTTTTCGCGCGCGAGGATCTTCTTCGTGCGCTTCGCCTCCTGGGCATCTTTCTTCTTCTTCTCCTCCTCGGCACGCGCCCTGTTCACGGATCGCCGCCGGGCGTCCTCGGGAACGGGCGGCGGGGAGCCTCGCACGTCTCTTATCCCCTGTGAGAACGACGAAGTAAGACAACAGACCAAAAAGGCGAAGAACAAGAAGGCCGCGAAAGCCTCGACAACATCCAACTTACCAGCGAGACATACCCCCGCGACGGGCGCATCGGGAACGGCATCAAGTCATCGAGCCTCGGCTTCCCGTCTACCGCCTCTCTCACCCGACGCAGGGTCTCGTCGTCGGTAAGGGCGAAGGCGGACATCTTGATACCGGCGATCGGGTCGCTCGGCGTCATCTCGAACAGCCGCCGCCGCCGGGCCATTAGCGGCAACACCCTCCGGCGGTGAAAGGCCACCACGACCACGGCCGCCGAAAGGCCGCAGTCACGCAGCTTCCCCAAGGCCCTCAAGAGCGGTTCCAGCCTAGGCTGGTCGACCTTGATGACGCCGTATCCCCATTTCTCTGGTTGACTCTACAACCCGCCCGGTATAAGGGGGAAGTCCTCCGCCGTCGTTGCGGAGGTAGAACCAGCCGTCATACCAACGACAGTTGGACGATGACAGCTGGGCCGGGATGTAGAGGGACTGCCGGTCTTGGCGCACGTGAAGGGTGCAGCCGCCGGCCCTCTGCGCCTTCCGGGCCCCCCTCGTTCCCCCCGGCTTGGTGGTGAACGTCGCCCGGAACAAGTGGAGCCACAACTCCCAGTGGGGAGCGATCCCCAAGTACCCCTCACAGACGGCGACGAAGATGGCCGCCTGCGCGATGGAGTTGGGGCTGAAATTCTAGAGCTCCACGCCATAGTAGTGCGGGAGCGCCCGCATGAAGCTATCCACCGGCGACCCGAGGCCTCGCTCGTGGAAGACGACGAAGCTCACCACGTAGCCGTCGCGCGGCCTCGGCTCCGACTCGTTCCCCGGAGCAATCCACTCCGGCTCGTCAGGGTCGGTGATCGGGCGAAGAAGACCGGCCTCCACGAGCGACTGCAGCTTCTCCTCGGTGACGTCGGACCGCTCCCAGGGATCCGCCGGGAGGATGACGGGACCACCAGCCATTGCGCGGCGGAGGACGCTGCTACGGCGGTAATCTCTCCCCCTCTCTCTTTTGATCTCTCGCCCTCGCCCTTCTCTTCCCCGGCGCTCTATGCTCTCTGCAACGGCACGGAGGCAGCAAAAGCGAACGCGGAAAAGGTAAGGAGGGAGAGGGCGAGGCTGTTTGCGTATTTATGCAGGGACGAGTCGAAACCGCCGGGCGACGAAATCGGGGAAGTTTCCCCCAGAAAATCCGGCGTGGTTATCCAGATCCGGTCTTACCGCCCACGCACCCACTCCCTCCTCGTTAATCGCGCGTGCAGGTACGTCCCGTCGGCTGATGCCACGTCGCGTCCAACCGCAGCAGCAGCAGGCGTCGTTTCGCCTCCCCGAAAAAGCCGCCTCAAAAGACGCGCCTGCCATTAATTAGCCGTAGGGAGAGAAATAACCCCCCCGATTCCTTCTAGGCAAAGGAACTGGGCCCCGAGCCCGCTACGGTCCAGGGGTTCGAAGGCTGGGCCCTTAGGGGTTTCGACAGCCGCCCCAGGGCAACAGAGTCAGGGGCAACTACGGGCGAGCCTACACGAGGCCGAGGCCCAAGCAAGCGAAACGCTTGGGACGCCCTGTGTTGTGTCCGAGACCGGTAGGATGGTCTCCGAATGGGATCCCACCGTAGGGAGGCACCGAGCCACCGAGGCCCAGCGAACGGCCTCGGCACCCACTAGAGAAACCCTCCGGTACTCTTGGAGCGCGTCTCCGGACCGCTAGCCGACCCCCAGCGAACGGGGTACGGGCCTCCACTCGGACTTACCCGATAACAGCTCACCGGAAGTGCCATCGCTCACGCCCACCGAGGGTAGCGTGGCACATTCCACCCCTCCTTCCGAGCGAAAAGGAAGCGCGAGGGTCGAATAAAAAGTCAGGAGAATCCCTGACGGCCCTCTTGCTCCGTGCAGAGGCTAAGGGACTCTTCCTGCAAAACGTTGCCGAGGCCCAGCGACTTGAGCTCGCACACGAGGGGTCTCGGCAAAACAAACCCTCCTTCCGAGCGAAAAGGAAGCGCGAGGGTCGTTCAAAAAGCCGGAAGAACTCCTGACGGCCCTCTTGCTCCGTGCAGAGGCTAGGGAGCTCCTTCTGCAAAAGACGCCGAGACCCCGCGACCTAGGCTCGCACCCGAGGGGGGCTCGGCAGTCAGACCCTCACGCGCGAGGGGCGAACCAAAAGCCAGGGGACCTCTGACCGCTCTCTCGCTCCGTGCGAGAGACTCGGGGGCTCCTCCTACAACTTTGCCGAGACCCAGCGGCTCAGGCTCGCACACGAGTGGGCTCGGCAAACAGCCCCCCTGTCCGAGCGAAAAGGACGGGCGGGGGACGGGCAAAAAAGTCGGGAGGACCCCTGACCGCCCTCTCGCTCCGTGCGGAGGCTCGGGGGCTCTTCCTGCACCCAAGATAAAGACAAGCGACCCGAGCCCGTTACGGTCCAGGGGTTCGAAAGCTGGGCCCCCAGGGGTTTCGACAGCTGCCCCAGGGCAAAAGAGTCAGGGACGACTACGGGCGAGCCTGTACGAGCGCGCCCCGTGTCGTGTCCGAGACCGGCAGGGAGGTCTCCGAATGGGATCCCACCGTAGGGAGGCACCGAGCCACCGAGGCCCAGCAAACGGCCTCGGCACCCACTAGAGAAACCCGCTGGTACTCTTGGAGCGCGTCTCCGGACCGCTAGCCGACCCCCAGCGAACGGGGTACGGGCCTCCACTCGGACTTACCCGATAACAGCTCACCGGAGATGCCATCGCTTGCGCCCACCAAGGGTAGCATGGCCTCTTCCACCCCTCCTTCCGAGCGAAAAGGAAGCACGAGGGTCGTACAAAAGAGCCGGGGGAACCCCTGACGGCCCTCTCGCTCCAGGCGGAGGCTAAGGGGCTCTTTCCGCAACATCGTCGAGGCCCCACGATCCGAACTCGCACCCACGGGCCCGGCAAACATGATCAAAACGCCTCACTCGAAAGAGAAAAAAGCCCCTGAAGAAGTGAAATCACTCCTCCAGGACCTCGGGGGCTACACCCGGCGGGTGCGCTCGCGCGCACCCACCGAAACCTCGAAAACAAAACACCATCCCGACAGGAACTATCAAGAGCCAATTCTCGTCAGAACCTCAGGGGGAGTGCCTCCACTCCCCCCAAGGCTCGGGGGCTACTGTCGGATACCGTGAGAAGGGGTACCCTAAGCACACCCGGCGGGTGCGCTCGCGCGCACCCACCGAAACCTCGAAAACAAAACACCATCCCGACAGGAACTATCAAGAGCTAATTCTCGTCAGAACCTCAGGGGGAGTGCCTCCACTCCCCCCAAGGCTCGGGGGCTACTGTCGGATACCGTGAGAAGGGGTACCCTAAGCAAGATCCAAAAAACGACTGCTTAGATTTCGTAAAGATCGAAACCAGCTAAACGCTGCTGGCCTCGGCCGATTCTCCGACTCGCCCGAGGCCCCATCACCGTGGGCCTCGGCCGATTCTCCGACTCGCCCGAGGCCTCATCACCGCGGGCCTCGGCCGATTCTCCGATTCGCCCGAGGCCCCCTCACCGCGGGCCTCGGTCGATTCCCCGCCAAAGGCCTCGGCCGGGCCACCGACCCTCCGTCTCGCGCAAGGCGGGCTCGGCAGCACTCCGCTACCTCTTCCTTCTCCCGTCCCTCTGGCAAAACGTCATGTCGCATCAACTCAGCCAACTGCTGCCCCTGACAACAGCCGCATGCCCGGCACAGTACAGCAGAATGGCCGATGAGACAGGAGGCAGGACTGGGCGGGGGTTACCCGCCACTGTACTAACCACCGTGCACATGGGTTGGCGCCCATGCCTCACTATGCTGCCAACTCCTGCACCGAGGACAATGCAGCGTGGGGAGCCACATCTGGGCTACTGTGGCCTCGGAATCAGTACCCAGGAGCAATAATTCCCTCCAAGGCCTCGGCAGCTTGCTCCAGGGGCTCGACAGCCCGAGGACCCATGTCCGCCAAAGCCCCCCGCGATGGCTTGGCCTCGGCACCTACAGAGCCACAGCCCCCTACGACGTCATCACGCGATGACCTGCACGTCCCCCGGACTGGGCAGGGGTTACCCGTCACTATGCTATCCACCGTGCACATGGTTGACACCCATGCCTCACTGTGCTGCCAACTCCTGCTCCAAGGACAACGCAGCATGGGGAGCCACGTCTGGGCTACTGTGGCCTCGGAATCAGTACCCAGGGCCAATAACTCCCCCCAAGGCCTCGACAGTTTGCTTCACGGGCTCGGCAGCCTGAGGGTCCATGACCACCGAGCCCCCCACGATGGCTCGGCCTCGGCATCTGCAGAGCCGCTGCTCCCTACGACGTCATGACACGGCGACCAGCACGTCGCCCGCCATGTCCTGCATCAAGCCGTACTGGAGCCCCACGACGCACAAGACCGAGTATGACCAGCATGTCACTTCCGCACGACAAGGACGGGGCCACTCCATCGACCATACCACAACAGTGGCCGGCTACAGGGCTCGGACACGCCACCTCATTTACAGAAGCGCTATGTAGCACCCTGTGTACGGTCCCGGTCCTCCCTTAGAGTATAAAAGGGAGGGACTGGGGCCATTTCTAGGGGAGAACAAAAAAGAGAAGAAGACGAACACACCGATAGAACCACGCACTTCCACGCTGCTTGGGAACAACGTCTCAAGCAGTCCGCACCACCCTCGCCGAGACCTGGGGTTAGCTCCCTCTCTCACCTAGCTTGTAACCCCTACTATGAGCACTCAGGTGCAAGGAATACAAGATCGATCTCTCAGACTGGACGTAGGGCCTCGATTGCCTGAACCAGTATAAACCTTGTGTCTCTTTGCATCACCATCCGGAATTAGGGACACGCAGCACAAATTCACTCGTCGGTTGAGGGACCCCTGGTTCCAAAACACCGACAAATATATTCATACAAGAAATATACTCCTTATGTTGATAAGGTTTATCAACAATTTGTCTGATACCAGAGATACATGCCATGGAGATAATACTACATGCCTATTCTTGATTTGATGTTTGCAACATCAATCATTCGGTATATATATATATATATATATATATATATATATATATATATATATATATATATATATATACTCTGCCCCATATTAAGTGTCGTTTTAGCTTTAGGCACATCAATAAGATGAGTGAAAAAGATGTGGTACGAGACAGAGATATTTGGGTGGGGGGGGGGGGGGGGGGAGGATTCATGGCAAAGTGGGAATGGCAAATAATTTGGAACAAATATAGCAATGGCAGATATAGAAATTCATAGAAGATGTACTCAAGCAATCTTCAACTTTTAGAGTCCTTTCTTTCTCTCTTCCATGTTTATAAAAACTAGGAGTGTGGTTTCATTGTCGCGGAAGAGGTAGGGGGAGTTTGAGCATCGCCTGTCTTACCGCTAGGCCTACCTCCGAATATAGAAGGTTGGATGGAGTAAACGTGTGAAGCTCGGTTTACTGCTAACGAGGTTGCCACGACGACATGCCAGAAAGAAAACAGATTCTAGAGAGGGAGTGCATTGCATTCCGCGTATATTTTTCTGATTCCTGCCAACCGATGGGACAATTGCTCCAATTAGGGCAGTCCTAATAGTTTCTATATCTATTAATTCTCATAGACACTATACAAACCATGGTCCCAATAAATAGTTTCTACAGAATTTTTTTTATCCAATCACGTATATTCTCTCTCCATTCTCTACCAATCACATCACTTCATGTCTTGGTTCTCATGTAGACATAGTTTCTAACTTAGACCCGGTTTCTATGATTTTTGTTCTCTCTCTTCAATAGCTACCTTGCCACATCAGCAAAACGTTTAGGTGGCAGTACAACTGATGTCCATAGAAATTACGGTGGTTTCTGTGTTGGAAGACAGCGGCACTTGAGGGGGCTGGTCCACCAGCGGCCTGTTCGCTTGATCGTAAACGATCGTAAATTTTCAGTCAGAACAGTATTTTTCTCTCAAACCAAACTAGCCAGCAATAATAATCTACGATCTACGATCATTTCAGCCCAGCCGAACAGGCTGCAGAGGTCTGAGACCCCCACCCCAAATCAAGCAGTTCACGTCGGCGCATGTCCTGACTCGCAGTCCGAGTCGGATAGAGAAAGAGAAAGAGAAAGAGAAAGGGAGGGATGGGCAACCGGCAACGCAAAGTTACCGTTGGGTGCCGCCTCTCGCCGTGTGGGCTGGTGGTCGGACCGATGTTTTCCATCGCATTTTTTGCATCGTGGGACGAGCGAAGAGCACAACACCAAGCCACGCACGCAGCCCCGGCGGCTGTCTGCCTGCCTGTTTTCCTTGCCCTGTCCTGCCTGTGAGTCTGGGTCTCTGGCGGTCTGGCCGTGTCTGCCGTGGCCGCGCGGCAAGCCTGCAAGACGACGCCCTTCTGCTTGGGGCCGCGCGGGACGGGACAGCGATCTGAGAGATGCCTACAGCCTACCTGACGCCCTGAGCGCACGGAGGCCCACGCTGCGCGCGCCGCTACCGCGCTACTACGCCTCTGCCGCCGCTGTCCGTAAAACACCTGCCGGCCGTGCCATGGTCTTCAGCAACAGAAGCGGCGGGGAAAACTCCCATTTCTATGGGAAATCCAATCAGGCTTAGCGCGTGTTTAGTTCGCGAAAAGTGCGAAATTTGGCTACTGTAGCACTTTCGTTTTTATTTGGCAATTAGTGTTCAATCATAGACTAATTAGGCTCAAAACGTTCGTCTCGCAATTTCCAACCAAACTGTGCAATTAGTTTTTATTTTCGTCTACATTTAATGCTCCATGCACGTACCGCAAGATTCGATGTGACGGATACTATAGCACTTTTTGGGAAAACTTTTCGCGAACTAAACAAGGGCTTACAATGGAAATCCCATTACTATTACTACTACCAGTGGAGTACAAAGACTAGTTGCGGGTACTATTCCGTTTTCCGCTGCAGCGTTGGTTACAGCCAATGGATGACTGGTAATCGTCCAGTTTGTTTAGGCTGGTTTGGCTTATAAGCAATGACTGAAAGTACTATTAACTGGTTTGGTGTGAGAGAAAAATATTATTCGTTAGCTGATAAATCATGACTTATAAGCCAAATACGACCTAGCAAACAGACTAAATAATTTATTGTGGTTACTGCAGCCCGCTGGGTAGGGGTAGCGAGGCCAACGGGAAAGTCCCTCTGCAATTGCCTCTGTTTGCCAGAGTGCCAGTGCCAGATCTACGGTGGTGTGTGCGCAGCGCTGTGGTGAATTCATGGACGTGCGTCGGGCCAATTCGGGAGTAATGAGCTGCACCGAGCCAGAGACGGTGGTCATCACATTGCCGGTTGGTGGTGGCGAGCTGACGGTGGTCGCTACAGTTGGCGCAGATTGCTGACCGTTTGGGTTGCAAACGAGAGCTTTCGAGGTTGCCGTGACCGTGGATGATAATTCGAGGTGGGTCATGTCGCCGCTGGCTTTGCTGTTGGGGGGCACACGGTGCGTCGTCTGTTGCCTGTAGCGCTACCATCTACGCTGTAGCGGTGACTTATCCCGTACATCTACCGCACTGTAGCATTGCGTGTCGCACGCCAGTAGTAGCGTGTTCAACTGCAGACCGCACGACATCAGCCCTGAAACATCACATGGATACGAGTGACTGCCACCGACCATATTACTGTTTGGATAGGGCTAAAACGATAGTAGATTATTACTGCTGGTTGGTTTAATGTGAGAGAAAAATACTGTTCTGACTAGAAATTTACGATCGTTTACGACCAAGCGAACAGGCTCATGTTCTGCTTGATAAAAGTAACGTGACCGTCTTGATAAGGCTACCAATTGGAAATCCCAGCATTCCAGCGGCAGAGCAATGAGCTGGACGCAAAAACACGCCCACGGCCACGCTTCTTTTTCTTGTCCTAAAATGTTAATTTTCTGGTACCTTGTATAATACAAGACTACAAGTTGGCAAGTTGCTCAGAGGGCCTTTCCTGGAATCATTTCCCTTGGACTGATTTTAATTGTTTTGTTTTTTTCCTTATCCACATTACAAAAACTGTCACTTAAAAACTCAATGATACACTGACTCCTTAGAATGGATCAAAAAGGTGGGTGGTGCTACGATCTTCTGTCTGACTTATAATCGCTTCTCTTCTCTACAGCCTCTTTTCTCTTTTGTTGCCTGGAAAACAAGAATACACTGTTATAATTGAACAACAAATTGTAATGGAAAATAGTCAGCTCTATTTTATCTTCATAATATATCACAATCCCTTTAATTGCTTTTACCATTGATTCTACCATTCATTTTTAACCAATGCTTGTTTTTTGAATGCTTGTTTGTCTTTGCCACTTTCTGCAATCTTGGGTCAGATGCTGTTTGTTAGTTAGGGCCTTAGGGGCATATACAACTCACCAAATATGGCTTCAAAGGCTGTGGATAGCAATGGCATATGCTTAGTGAGGTTTTGCCAGTTGTAATGATTGAACCTTAACATTCTTTTCGGTCACATATGGTCACTTAATTGCAAACTAGAGTTATGGTGCAAACAAAAGGTAACGAAAACAGATGAAGTAACAAAAGAAATAAGTGCCAGTAAAACTGAACAAGATTTTCCCCAGTTGATAGGTGTGTGAAAGCATCTAGGCCCCTAATTGGATTTCGGTGATTAATGTCAATACAAAGTTACTATGACTAACGTGTGTTTTGCAGAGGCAATTAAGTTAGGTCATGGTAATGGAGATCGATTGGGCAATCGAGGTTGTCATGCCCCTACGATGGAAATCGTTTCGGTTTTCAAAGGACGGACGACAAGGTTAAGGATAACTAGTTCTAAGTGTCAATTGGAGTTGGAGAGACACTTAGAGTAGTTTAGGACCTTGTTTTTCCTTTGGCCGTACTATGAAGGGGGGTATGAACGGGTAGCTTGACCTAGTTGAGTCTAGTGAGTTAGGTGTGGTGCACACTTGTTAAAACTAGCTCTAGGTAGCTCCTATGAATGCCTAAGATCCTTTGGAGCAAACTTCATTCACATATGTTCGAAAGTTGGAAGTGAATGGAGGGTCAAACACTGACCGGACGCTGGCTCCGGTGCAACCGGACGCTGGCCGCAGGGTCCGGTCAGTTCATTTGACTGAAGTGAACAAGTCTGGTGTGACCGGACGCTGGAAGGTCATGTGACCGGACGCTGAGGGCCAGCGTCCGGTCGACTCCAGTAAGGGTCCAGACTTGGGAAAGAGTGACCGGACGCGTCCGGTCAGTGCTGACCGGACCCTGAGGGTTCAGCGTCCGATCGAGTCCAGTAAGGTTCCAGTAAGGGTTTTATGCGACCGGACGCGTCCGGTCAGTGCTGACCGGACCCTGCCAGCGTCCGGTCGACTCGTTACTACTGGTTCGCGGGTTGAACTGACCGGAGCGTCCGGTCGTCCCGCAGAAGCTCATAACGGTTCGTTTTTCAGGCTGGCTTATAAATAGAAGTTCTACTCGTGAGTGGAGTATCTTTTGCTCATTCAAACAGCTGAGAAACACGTTTGTGAGTGCCAAGAAGAGCAAGGTCCTAGTGAGGTGTTTGTGATTTGAGAATCCAAGAGAGTAGCTTCACTAGCAAATCAAGAGTAGCAAAAGTGTGCATCCATCTTCTCATTAGGCTTCGCGTGGTCAAGTGAGAGTTCGTGCTTGTTACTCTTGGTGATCGCCATCACCTAGACGGCTTGGTGGTGATTGGGAGTTTGGTGTTCACCCGGCAGAGCTTGTGGGTGACCCAACTCAAGTTGTGAGCGGCTTTGAGTGATTCGCCGCGACGGAGTGTCGAAGAATCAACCCGTAGAGAGCACTTGATCCTTGCGCGGATCAAGGGGGAGCTACACCCTTGCGCGGGTGCTCCAACGAGGACTAGTGGGGAGTGGCGACTCTCCGATACCTCGGCAAAACATCGCCGCGTTCCTTTCTCTCTCTATTTACTTTGAGCACTTACTTTGAGTATTTACTTTGAGCAATTCAATACTTGTTTTACATCCATAGAATTGCTTGCTAGAGTAAGTTTAGAACATTGGTTGCGAGGTTGTTGTGCATTAGTTTGATACAAACACTTTTCTAGGCACAAGGGGTTAATTCGGCTATCCGTAGGATTTGATTATTGCAAGAAAATTTAGAATTAGCCCAATTCACCCCCCCTCTTGGGCATCTTGATCCTTTCAATTGGTATCAGAGCCTCGTGCTCACGTTTTTAAGCTTAATCGCTTAGAGCAAGATGTCTCACGGGGATGGACCTCCTCCTATCTTTGAGGGAGATGATTTTTCATATTGGAAAATCCGCATGGAGGCATACTTAGAAGCTCTAGATGTTGGAATTCTTAGAGCCGCCTCTCAAGGGTTCCCCGCACCTAGGAATGCCGCACAACTTCAAGACGATGAAGTGAATTATGAGAAATGGAATGCAAAGGCTCGCAACACCATTTTTAGAGGCCTTTGCAAAGAGGTGTTTAATCGTGTAAGGAACCACAAAGACGCCCATGCTCTATGGTCGGACGTTTGTGCGCTCCATGAGGGAACCAAGAGTGAGCGTGAGGAACGCTATCATCTTGTGATTAAAAAGCTAAATTCTTTTGAGATGTTTCCCAAAGAAAGTGCTAATGAGATGTATTCTCGATTAAATGTTCTTGTAGAGGAAGTCAATGGGCTTGGACTTACTCAAATGTCACCATCCGATGTTGTGAGAAAAATCTTGAGTGTCCTCCCCATTGATAAATATGGGCACATTGTGACCGTGCTACATCAAGGTGATCTTTCCGCCGCTACACCGATACAAATCTTGGAAAAGATCAATGCTCATGAGATGTACATGCACATCACACCACAAGATGGCTCATCCTCTACAAAGAAGAAAGAGAAGGACCTAGCATTCAAAGCTAGCCAAGACAAGGGCAAAGCAAGACTTGAGTATGAGAGCTCAAGTGATGAAGATGATGAAGAAAGCCTTGCCCTCATGGTGAAGAAGACCACCAAGATGCTAAAAAAGCTAAACAAGAGTGGCATCAAGTTTGATGGCAAGAAGAAGAAGTTCTTCACTAGCTCAAGAAGAAAGCCAATCTCCGAGATGGATTGCTACAATTGTGGCGAACTTGGTCATCTAGCTCATCAATGCACAAAGCCCAAGAAAGACAAGTTCAAGAACAAGGGCAAGAAAGATGATTCAAGTGATGAAGATGAAAAGAAGAAGAACAAGCCATACAAGAAGAGAGATGGCAAAAAGAGGGAGTTCTACAAGAAGAAGAAGAGTGGCAAGGCCTATATTGTCGGTGATTGGCTCACGGACATTGATTCATCAAGTGGATCATCCGATGATGATAGTGACGATGAAAAGGTGGCCGCCATTGCTATTGATCTTGCATCTTCACCACCACCATCGCCATCATCCTCTACACACCTATGCCTTATGGTCAAAGGTGAACGCAAGGTAACTAAGAGTGATGATAGTAGTGATGATGAACATACTAGTGATGATGATAGTGATAGCGATGATGATGACTCACCTACTTATGATGATCTTGTCAAAATACTAAGAAAATATACTAAGATCATTAGAAAGAGTAGAGCTACAAGTGAAAAACTTGATGCTAAAAATAATTCACTCTTAGCTAAGTGTGATACATTAGAAAAGGCTAATGATAAGCTCAAAGAAACAAATGATTCTATATCATCCAAACTCAAGGAGCTCAAATCTTCTAAGAAAGAGCTTAAAGATAAAAATGATAAACTTGAGTGGGTGCACAATGAGCTTATCACTAGTCACAATAAGCTAAAAGATGAATATGCAACTCTAAAGATCAATTATGATACCCTTATTATTGCACAAGAATTCTTACCAAATGAGCCACATGATGCTACTAACCATGTTGTTAAGATTGATATAGCTACCTCATGTGATGATTTAATTGATGAAAGCATTGAGCATGGATCTAGTAGCAAGGGCAAGCAAGTGGTTGAATGCAATGACTATGATGAGTATGTCAAGCTCAAGAGTAACAATGAGAAGCTCATGAAAGATCTTGAAGAGATGAAAAGTCACAACACCTTTGTGCTAGAAACTCTTGATCATGACAAAGAGGTGATCCTTGAGAATGAGAAGTTAAAAGAAATCAAGAAACTCAAGGAGGAGAAGAACAACGATCTTCTCAAGGAAGAGAACAAGAAGCTCAAGATGGAGAAAGAGCATCTCAAGGTGGGATTGAGCAAGTTTGCTAGAGGCAAGCATCTCCAAAGTGAGCTACTCATGAATACCGTCGTGAAGATGGATAAAAGTGGCATTGGATATATGGCAAGTGTAGAGAAGAAGAAGGCTCAAGCTCAACACCAACAATCAAAGCCAAAGCCAAAGCCAAAGAGATGTTTTGAATGTGGACAAGAAGGCCACTTTGCTCATGAGTGTCAAACTCTACCACCACAACCCTTGCCCAAGCATGCTAGACCCTTTGCTTTCAATGCTCACTACATGCTTAGAAAAGATTCAAGTGGAAAGATGAAAGTCATGTTCTTAGGTCCCCCAACAAGAGTAGGCCTAAGAAAATTTAGGTGGCTAAGTCACTTATTGAGAAGGTGAAGGGCCCTCAACAAGCTTGGATCCCTAAAGCTTGAATCTCTTGTGTGTAGGTGAACTACAAGACCGGTGGAAGTCATTGGGTTATTGATAGTGGTTGCACTCAACATATGACCGGTGATCCTCGTATGTTCACCTCACTAGATGAAGAGGTAGATGGTCAAGAGAAAATAACATTTGGAGATAACTCAAAGGGCAAGGTCAAAGGATTGGGAAAAGTGGCAATATCAAATGATCATTCCATCTCCAATGTGCTCTATGTTGCTTCATTGAGCTTCAACTTGCTATCCGTTGGACAATTGTGTGATCTTGGCTTTCAATACCTATTCACCGAGAAGGAGGTTGTTGTATCTAAGTTAGATGACAATCAAGTGATATTCAATGGATTTAGATACAACAACTTATATCTAGTTGACTTCACCTCCGAAGATGCAAACTTGAAGACTTGCCTATTCACCAAAACAACACTTGGATGGCTATGGCATAGAAGACTTGCTCATGTTGGAATGAGCTCACTCAAGAAGCTTATGAAGAATGATTTGGTGAGAGGGTTGAAAGATGTGAAGTTTGAGAAGGACAAGCTTTGTAGTGCATGTCAAGCCAGCAAGCAAGTTGCAAACACTCATCCAACCAAAACTTTCATGTCAACCACAAGAGTGCTAGAACTCCTACACATGGATTTATTTGGACCAACAACATACAAGAGTTTGGGAGGAAATCTCTATTGTCTTGTGATTGTGGATGACTATTCAAGATATACATGGGTGTTCTTCCTTCATGACAAATCCGAAGTTACATCTTGTTTCAAGAAGTTTGCCAAGAGAGCTCAAAATAAATTTGAAGTGAAGCTCAAGAAGATAAGAAGTGACAATGGCAAAGAGTTTGACAACACAAACATAGAAGCTTATTGTGATGAAGTTGGAATCAAACATGAAGTCTCCGCAACCTATACTCCTCAACAAAATGGTGTAGTTAAGAGGAAGAACCGGACTTTGATCACCCTTGCAAGGACAATGCTAGATGAGTACAACACCCCCGAAGCTCTATGGGCGGAAGCAATCAACACCGCATGTTATGCATCCAACCGCCTATTTCTTCAAAAGTTCCTTGTCAAGACACCATATGAATTGCTCAATGGGAAGAAGCCGGACGTCTCCTTCTTTAGGGTGTTTGGTTGCAAGTGTTACATCTACAAGAAGCGGCAACACCTAGGAAAGTTTCAAAGGCGTTGTGATATAGGTTTTTTTTGTTGGTTACTCATTGAAGTCCAAAGCATATAGAGTATTTAATCATGCCACCGGCTTGGTTGAAGAAACATATGATGTGGAATTTGATGAATCTAACGGCTCCCAAGGAGCACATGAGAATCTTGATGATGTAGGTGATGAACCATTGAGGGAGGCTATGAAGAATATTCCGGTGGGAGACATCAAGCCAAAAGATGATGAAGATGATGTACAAGTCATTAACCAACATTCTTCATCAAATGTACCACAAGATGGTGAAAAAGTTGGAAGAGTAAAAAATAAAGATACTCATATCTCCCATGAGCAAATGGTGGTACAAGCACAAGATATTAATGCTCCACAACCTCCTCCTCAAGTGGTCAATAGAAGAAATACACCTCTCCTACAAGACCATCCACAAGATCTCATCATAGAGAGTCCAACAAAGGGGATGATGACTCGATCTCAAAAACTTACCTCATTTATTGCTCATCACTCTTTTGTCTCTTGCTATGAGCCTACCAAGGTAGAAGAAGCTCTTAAAGATCCGGATTGGATCAATGACATGCATGAAGAGTTGAACAACTTCACTCGCAATGAAGTTTGGAATCTTGAAGAGCGACCAAAAGGTGCAAGAGTCATTGGAACAAAGTGGGTGTTCCGAAACAAGCAAGATGATCAAGGTGTTGTTGTGAGGAACAAGGTAAGACTAGTAGCAAAGAGGTTCTCTCAAGTTGAAGGTTTAGATTTTGGAGAAACCTTTGCACCGGTTGCAAGATTAGAAGCCATACGTATCCTTCTTGCATATGCATCACATCATGAAATGAAACTATATCAAATAGATGTGAAAAGTGCATTCTTAAATGGCTTTATTAATGAACTAGTCTATGTTGATCAACCTCCCGGGTTTGAAGACCCTAGACATCCTAATCATGTTTATAGGTTGTCCAAGGCACTATATGGGCTTAAGCAAGCCCCAAGAGCTTGGTATGAGCGCATTCGGGATTTCCTTATTGAGAAGAGCTTCACCATTGGGAAGGTCGACACCACACTATTCACCAAGAAGCTTGATGGACATATCTTCATTTGTCAAGTATATGTTGATGATATCATCTTTGGATCATCAAATGAAGACTCATGCAAAGAATTTGGTGAATTGATGTCTAAAGAGTTCGAGATGTCAATGATTGGTGAGCTTACATTCTTTCTTGGTTTTTAAGTCAAGCAAATGAAAGAAGGCATCTTCATCTCTCAAGAAAAATACACAAAAGATCTTCTCAAGAGATTCAAGATGGATGAATGTAAGCCAATCAAGACCCCAATGCCTACCAATGGATATCTCGACCTAGATGAGGGAGGTAACTCGGTTGATCAAACTCTCTACCGTTCTATGATTGGTAGCTTGTTATATTTAACCACATCTAGGCCCGACATCATGTTTAGTGTGTGTATGTGTGCTAGATTTCAAGCTAGTCCTAAGGAAACACATTTAATTGCCGTAAAAAGAATCCTTAGGTATCTTAAGCACACACCAAGCATTGGACTTTGGTATCCCAAAGGAGCTTTATTTGAATTAATTGGCTATTCCGATTCGGACTACGCCGGATGCAAAATTGATAGAAAGAGCACATCCGGAGGGTGCCATTTGCTTGGTAGATCACTTGTGTCTTGGTCCTCCAAGAAACAAAATAGTGTGGCTTTGTCCACCGCCGAAGCGGAATACATTGCCGCGGGTGCTTGTTGTGCATAAATATTATACATGAAACAAACCTTACTAGACTATGGAGTAGCTCTAGAGAAAGTACCTCTTTTGTGCGACAATGAAAGTGCCGTGAAACTTGCAAATAATCCGGTTCAACACTCTCGCACCAAGCATATAGATATCCGCCATCACTTTCTAAGAGATCATGTAGCTAAAAATGATATATCACTAGAAGGTGTAAGATCCGAAGATCAATTAGCGGATATCTTTACTAAACCGCTAGATGAGGCTACATTTTGTAGATTGCGGAACGAGCTCAATGTTCTTGATTTTAGTAACTTCACTAAAAATTGAGCTTGTGTTGTCCCTTGCATTCATTGTAATATACAACATGTTTAATTTGTGGCAATGCATATAGGGCTTGTCTAACATGGTTAAGATAACCGCCGAAAAGCGTGTGAAGAAGCTTAACCTTGGATCAAACTTGACAAGCAACTAGATTTACTTACAAGCATTACATATGCATGAATGTTATTTTGTCGTTTTGTTCCATTTGCCCTCTTGTTGCCTATTTTCTTAAAAAGAATTATAGCCTAAGGCAAAATATTTTGAAAAATATGAGGGTTTGAGAGAGGTCACTCACATCAGTCCCAATTGGTGTTTATTTGGATCTTATTCAAGTTGGGACTTGATTGGGAACAGGCAGCGCGAAGGAAGTTTGAAGGATTGCTGGAAAAGGTGCATCGGACGCTGCACCGGACGCTGCTGTCCAGCGTCCGGTCAGTTCACAGGACGTGAACTGCTGTTGAAGGAGTGACCGGACGCTGCGTCTGTGCGTCCGGTCAGGAAGGGTTCAGCGTCCGGTCGATCGAAGGATGATCATGTTGTACTGACCGGACCCTGCCTGCGTCCGGTCATGGACCACCGGACGCGTCCGGTCGCGATTCCAGAGGATTTGGACCTCTCTGGAATCGACCGGACGCTGGGTGGTAGCGTCCGGTCGCTACCACCGGAGCGTCCGGTCAGTGGATCTCGCACGACTTCAAAACTCTTTTCGGTTTCCTTTTCTGTGGCGTTTGGGGGATTATTTATCCGAGCCTTTCCTCTTCCGTGACCTAGCCCAAGCCGCCGCCGTGCCCTAGCCCGAGCCGCCGCACCGTTGCGCCGCCGCCTCCTCGCGCCTCACCACGCGCCCGCGCCTGCGTGCCCCTGCCTAGCCGCGCCACCGTAGCTGAGCCCGCAGCCGAGCCTCGCGCCCCGACCTCGCGCGCCACCGAGCCCCGCGCCAGCTCATCTCGGAGCACCACCGTCCCGCGCGACACCACGCCTGCTCAGCTCCTCGCCGGCCTCCTCGCGCCCAAGCTCGCCGACCTCCTCGTTGCCAAGGCTGCCGGTCTTCGTCAAGTACTCTTGCTCTTTCCTCCCATCGATTGGTATGGCAAGTTTTTGTGTTTCAATCTTGATCTCCAATTGTAACCTAGATCAATTTCTAAATTCACCGATTCCCCATTGCATCCAGGGCGTTTGACCTAACCCTAGCCGGTTCCGAGGATCCCCCGCGTGACATCTTATCTATTCTCGGTTCGCGGATCGTCAGGTAGAAAGCCATACGATTCATATTCGCATCTACATTGCTTTCTCTAATAGGGTTTCGCATCTACTAGACATATGGTATTTATTTGTATATCTATCTATTCTATCGTGCAGCGAGTCGGTTCCGTTGTGTTTCGTCTGGCAGTTGGCAGTCATCTCGGAGCCAAGCTCGCGAGTAAGGATCGAGGCCAAGCCTCGAAAGCAGCAGTTTGACAGTTGATCTTCATCAGCGGCAGTTCATCATCTTGTCAGTTCAGATGGCTCGCACCAAGAATGTTGGTGGTGGCCCAGGTGATGATGATCGGAGGCCCCCGCCTCGTCAGCCAGCCGGATCTAAGGGCAAGTCAACCAAGCAGCTGACATCCAAGAAGCGAAAGTACCCCGACGCCGAGACAGCGAGAGCAGCAGCTGTTGCAGAGGCCGCAGAGCGTGCCGAGAGAGGTGGAACCCGCAGCGAAGTTGTCATTGCAGATCAGCCGGTTTCACCAGCACTGAGAGCTGCGATTGAGGAGGTTGAGCGTCGTCACGGTAGTCCAGCTGGGATTGCCACGTTTGCAGGACGACGGGTCGCCATTGAAGAGGGTCCGTCAGCACAGCAGCAGCCCCCACCAGCAGAGCCTCAGCCAGCCCAGGAGACTCAGGAGAGTCAGGAGACCGAGCCGGCACCTCAGCTACGCCGCTCGAGTCGTACCAGTGCTGCAGTTCCACCGAGGCCAGTTACACAGCGCAGGGGTTCTCGCCCTCCGCCCAGACCACAGGGTCCGCCTCCAGTGGTTCACCTCGACTTGAGGGCCGCTACAGCCAGGCAGGTTCAGCAGCTACGGTTTGTTGAGTTTGAGATTTGGTTTCCTCCGAGGAGGGATGAGAGAGCAGCTGAGGGGTTCTACACGCCACTGCATGAGGATTTCTACAATGCATATCTTAACAGTGGGGCAGTGTTCAGATCACAGAGGGTCTGTCAGATAGAGTCCATTGTGGCAGCAGCCGGAGAGAGCATTCGGCAATACTTGTCATATTTGCCAGGACTGTCAGATATGATTGGACGGACGGGCATATATGTATCATCTTGGGTCCGTCAGTTTTATGCCTCGCTCTACATTGATTCTCATCACAGATTCATTCACTTTGCTTTCAAAGGCAAAGACTACAGAGTGACTAGTGGCAGAGCCAGGGAGATACTGAGGCTACAGGAGCAGCCTGTAAAGATGCATGAGGTGTGCTATGGACATCAGGAGCCTCCCAGGCGTCCTCATGGAGGGCAGGTGCCCCCTACAGATTTAGTGCGGCATTGCTTCAAGGAGCCGTTTGGAGAGGGGTCGAGTAGGAACCCCAGTGACTTGACTCCTACAGCGAGGATACTAGAGGCCATCATCAGGAGGACACTGCTTCCCAGATTGGGATACAGGGAGGGCCTGACTCGCTTACAGCTCTGGCTTCTCAATGCCATCATGCAGATGACAGTGTTTGACATCTGGGACCTCCTTCTTTCAGAGATGGAGGATACTATTGCTGAGGGATTCAAGGGTCGTAGGCAGCTTCCCTATGCTCACTGGATCACGTTCCTCATCCGCAGGGTTGTGCTTGATAAACCCCCTGGGATGATGGATGAGTATACAGGTGCCACTACAGAGTTCCCGGCTTACAACCTGTCACAGAGGATCAGACACGCCACTCCTCAGGCACCCAGTCAGCCTAGTCGTCGCCCCGACGTGCCAGAGTCTGTAGCTCAGCAGGATGAGATCATCAGAGGGATTGCAGCCACTGAGGAGGAGGAGCTAGAGGCACAGCAGGAGGTGAGTGAGTACAGTGACAGCTCTGACGACGACTACCAGCCTATACCTCAGATGCCTCCACGCAGACACGATGCAGAGGCAGGTAGCTCCAGTTCTGCTCCACCTGCTCCACAGACAGACCCCGCTCTCATTGCTATTCTTGAGCGGATGCAGCAGGATCAGACACGACAGGCACAGGAGACAGCTGCAAACTTCGCACAGTTTCAGGCTCGACAGGACGAGTTCCAGCGTCAGCAGCAGCTCCTTCAGCACCAGCAGTTACTTATGCAGCAGCAGCTCATGGGATTCATGCAGCATGTAGTGACAA
Organism: Miscanthus floridulus; assembly: GCF_019320115.1. NCBI lineage: Eukaryota > Viridiplantae > Streptophyta > Magnoliopsida > Poales > Poaceae > Miscanthus > Miscanthus floridulus. Next base: position 31,054 of record NW_027097130.1, on the reverse strand, counting down.
CTATTGGGGTCCCACTGCCACAGCCTTCGCCCCAGCTTGCACAGCCTCCTACCACTTCGACGACTCCAGCAGTACAGCCCATCGGGCTCCAGAGTCAGGGACAGCCTCCAGCTCAGTTTACTTCACCTCCTGTACAGGTGTCCCAGTGGTTAGCCTCACCTGGTGTAGCCCCGCAGTTCACTCCTTATCACACGGGTTTCTCACCAGAGCAGTCTTCCTCGCTATTCGTGCCTGAGACGTCAGTCTCCAGGAGTCTTGGAGCATCCTTCAGCGAGTTGACCGGCATGCCTACTCCGCCTCACATGCATACTGCCGGTCCGTCTACAGCAGCTCCAGCTATCATGACTACTCAGAGGCTCCCCTCGTCTGTCGCCTCGTCAGATCCTACGACAGACATACTTGCAGCGTCACAGGCAGCACCAGCCCCAGCTCAGACCCAGACCGCTTCAGCGACACTTCCTGCTTCAGAGGGTCAGTCAGTTCAGAGCTCAGGGTCAGATGATGATGGCGCCCAGTTCCATCTTGCTCCACGTACTTCAGCGCCCGACTCGTCCGCTGCAACCCCGCCGACCGACCCTTAGGTTTTGGTGTTTGACGCCAAAGGGGGAGAGGGTTTTGAGTATGTAGACTCAGGGGGAGCGAGCTTTAGGGGGAGCTAGTTATCTAGTATTAGCTTATTATATACATTTGAAGTTTTATTTGTGTGATACACTATTACTTATGCATTCATGTGTTTACTTTCATGCATACTATATTATATATGTGATAGTGCTATCTACGTGGTTGTGATATTTGACATGTGTGATTTCTACTTTGCATTTTCTAAATGTCATATCACTTGTGTAATGCTCATTTGCTTTTGCTTCCGCGTTTATACTTCGAAGCAAATGAGCTTTGTTATTTGTACTCATGCTTAATTCATATCCTTTGAGTACATTGTGTTGGCTTGGGTCATATAAGCTTGACTAACTCTTTTGTTCTTATTGACAAAAGCTTATATGAACCAAGCCCGTCAAAAACCTCACTCCATAACATACTCGAGGTGGTATTGTCATCAATCACCAAAAAGGAGGAGATTGAAAGCATCTAGGCCCCTAATTGGATTTCGGTGATTAATGTCAATACAAAGTTACTATGACTAACGTGTGTTTTGCAGAGGCAATTAAGTTAGGTCATGGTAATGGAGATCGATTGGGCAATCGAGGTTGTCATGCCCCTACGATGGAAATCGTTTCGGTTTTCAAAGGACGGACAACAAGGTTAAGGATAACTAGTTCTAAGTGTCAATTGGAGTTGGAGAGACACTTAGAGTAGTTTAGGACTTTGTTTTTCCTTTGGCCGTACTATGAAGAGGGGTATGAACGGGTAGCTTGACCTAGTTGAGTCTAGTGAGTTAGGTGTGGTGCACACTTGTTAAAACTAGCTCTAGGTAGCTCCTATGAATGCCTAAGATCCTTTGGAGCAAACTTCATTCACATATGTTCGAAAGTTGGAAGTGAATGGAGGGTCAAACACTGACCGAACGCTGGCTCCGGTGCAACCGGACGCTGGCCGCAGGGTCCGGTCAGTTCATTTGACTGAAGTGAACAAGTCTGGTGTGACCGGACGCTGGAAGGTCATGTGACCGGACGCTGAGGGCCAGCGTCCGGTCGACTCCAGTAAGGATCCAGACTTGGGAAAGAGTGACCGGACGCGTCCGGTCAGTGCTGACCGGACCCTGAGGGTTCAGCGTTCGGTCGAGTCCAGTAAGGTTCCAGTAAGGGTTTTATGCGACCGGACGCGTCCGGTCAGTGCTGACCGGACCCTGCCAGCGTCCGGTCGACTCGTTACTACTGGTTCGCAGGTTGAACTGACCGGAGCGTCCGGTCATCACGATCGGAGCGTCCGGTCGTCCCGCAGAAGCTCATAACGGTTCGTTTTTCAGGCTGACTTATAAATAGAAGTTCCACTCGTGAGTGGAGTATCTTTTGCTCATTCAAACAGCTGAGAAACACGTTTGTGAGTGCCAAGAAGAGCAAGGTCCTAGTGAGGTGTTTGTGATTTGAGAATCCAAGAGAGTAGCTTCACTAGCAAATCAAGAGTAGCAAAAGTGTGCATCCATCTTCTCATTAGGCTTCGCGTGGTCAAGTGAGAGTTCGTGCTTGTTACTCTTGGTGATCGCCATCACCTAGACGGCTTGGTGGTGATTGGGAGTTTGGTGTTCACCCGACAGAGCTTGTGGGTGACCCAACTCAAGTTGTGAGCGGCTTTGAGTGATTCGCCGCGACGGAGTGTCGAAGAATCAACCCGTAGAGAGCACTTGATCCTTGCACGGATCAAGGGGGAGCTACACCCTTGCGCGGGTGCTCCAACGAGGACTAGTGGGGAGTGGCGACTCTCCGATACCTCGGCAAAACATCGCCGCGTTCCTTTCTCTCTCTATTTACTTTGAGCACTTACTTTGAGTATTTACTTTGAGCAATTCAATACTTGTTTTACATCCATAGAATTGCTTGCTAGAGTAAGTTTGGAACATTGGTTGCGAGGTTGTTGTGCATTAGTTTGATACAAACACTTTTCTAGGCACAAGGGGTTAATTGGGCTATCCGTAGGATTTGATTATTGCAAGAAAATTTAGAATTAGCCCAATTCACCCCCCCTCTTGGGCATCTTGATCCTTTCAGTGTGAGCAACAGCTAGTGGGAGGGCACCTAGACCACCTACAGCACAGGAAGATTGCTACAGGCCTATAGCAAGAAATAACATTGTGCGAATGGATAATCTGAACATGGTAAGGACAGTCATACTGAAGCAACAGAACTTACGCAAAAGCAGCATATCCAGCACCAGCATTAGATGAAGTCAAAAGTGCCGCAGAAGCAGTTGCTGATAAGTTGTCATGTCCACTAGGAACCAAATGGTTCTTAACATCACCATCAACCTAACAAGTAACAAATAAAAGCAAAACAGAAGTCAACCCCAAAGATCAGTATTCCAAACAAGGATAGATGACTAGAGTGGTTGATTAAACACCTTATCCCATTTTGACTTCTTGTTTGGTCTAGTCTCTTTCTGCAAACCTTCTGTAGGTACCGGTAGTGTACTGACACCAGCCAAAGCTGAGTATATATAACAAACATCAGAATAATAAAACCACATAAATGGAGGCTGTGCTCCATCCAGTACTGCCAAAATAGAAAAATAGGACTGCTTCATGTTCACTATACCTGGGATCTTCGGTATTGATGCACTAATTGGAGGTTGTACCCCTCCAGTAATAAATTCAACTTTTGGGCTCCTTTTCTTCTCCTGTTCCTTCCTCTCAAGTTCACGCTTCATTTCAGCTTCTGCATTCAAATAGTACGGATAAGATGTAAACTGGAATACCATTATATATCACCAAACAGACAGACTGAATGTTCAGTATTGGTGCCAAATATAATTTTGAAAAAAAAATTATTTGCAGCTGAAATATCTGTCCCTACTTGCATAAGCACAACATCAATAGATATATAATTTCAGTTCACTTTAAAAATGAGTAACTCTTTTTGTGAGCTTATGGTACATTAAATATTCCATTTCTATAAAAAAAATCAACGACACACTAGATTATTCCATGTTCTGCCCGTCTATCTAACTTGGTGTTACATATACAGACCTGAATAGCTAGTTTAGCCTCTTAACTCTTATAGCATTTTCCTCAAAAAAAAGTGAGGCAAACATGCACCCTCGACAATTCGAGATAGGTGAACAATAGAACATTTTCTAAATGTCCCTAATTGACCAGGTCCTAATATTTAACCAGTAAAAGGGACTTTATTGTAACGCTCCCAAGAGGATAGTATATTGAACAAATACAAATACCTATCTCATCATAGTAGTCGCCCTTGTCATACCCATAAGGATCAAAAACATCTTTACCAAAACAGGTCCCTATCTGATCGATTTCTTGGTACCGCACAGCATGCTGCAAAAAGTCAGGATTTCTGTAGTCCTTCCTGTTGCGCACTTCAGCATTAAAGCTCTTTCCAGCCCTTTTGTATGCAAGGAACCTGTTAATTTTTTGCTGCAGAAAAAAACAGAAAACAATAGGTACTGAGTTTTAAGTAAATACTTGCAGTAAGAACCAACACAAGAATAACTGAATAAGTGTGAAGGTGTGTAGAGACATTCCTAGTGTAAATATTGCCTGAATAGCAATATTATCATGATGCTTTCACAAAACTTGAAAAGACAAGCAGACAACCAGAAAAAGAAGAATAGAAAAGCCTTCAAGCATAAGAATAGGTGAACTGATAACGTAAAGCTATCACATAGGACATAGCCTATTCTCGATAACATCCTGTTAGCATATACAGGTGTGGAAATATATGATGCAGATGTTTAGCTTTGCCTTCACATTACAGGAGAACATGATAGTTTCATCAATTTTAAATATAGATTATGGAGTTCATCGAACACAATAACAAGGAAGAGTGGAAGACATCCCACCATGAGCTGATATTTTGTACGAAAACGTGACAAAGTTGTTTAGGGTTGAAAAAATAGGTAACATAATTATTTGATCATAGGATAACCTGTAATGCTGCAGAGCATTTTGTAGTCACAGGTAGAGGAAGGAAACGACTCAATGGATCATCATTTTCACCATTGGTTGAAATACCAGTAGTTTCCTCCACCTGGGCATCTTCAGTTTCTGCTCTAGTTACATCCACTTCCATGTCTGTCCCTACTTGGTTCTGCTCGGGTGCATCAGGATGATGAGACATTTCTGCTGGAGTATTTGGGGTCATAATATTAACTGTGCCAGAGAGAGTTCGTTCTTCAAGATCCCCTAGAAATAAGATGGAAGGGTAGATCATATTAGATAATCTGATGGATGTTTGACATTGCAATGACTAAATTGCTCCAGACATGTAAACAGAAAACATAACTTATATGTATTTTTTGTACAGAGGTCAGACTGTACACACCAAGCATCCGATATAATTAAGTCAAATTAAAATATCAAGTACTCCAGCTATGTGATCGGTGTCTTCCTAAATAATGTATTAAAGAATGGGAATGCACAAATTGTTTTGCTTCACATCAATCAAATTGTTGTACAAACTGATAATTATGTGTGTGTGTTTTGGATCAGAACTGATTTAGGGTTGGATAACAAGCAAACTGCAATTTTTTTAGCTTTCTTCGAATTGACATAATCTTATGGCCTTCTAAATTGTTTGATACTCAACTTCGCACCAAGTTTAATGAGCCAAGCCGAAGTCAAAAGTCATTCAAAATCAACTCATTTTTGTTCTAAAAGAAAAACGAGTTCAATCAGAGCAGTTTTAAACCGACCCACCGAGTTAGGTCAATAAGTTTTTTGTCCAGACCAACTTATAATCATGAATGGAATTTTTTTGAAACCATATGGCATCTTCATGCCTGTAAAATAATTTACACTTCCTGGGGCCTACGATGCACTTTCAGAAGCTAAACACTCACAGATTTCCAAAATGTACTTAGCCAAGGTTAAAGAACCTACATCGTTGTGCCATATGCCTAATGGGGGCTAAAGGTCCATCTGGCCCAGGCGCCAAGGGCAGCAGCAGCGCTGCCTAGGGGGTAGGCGCGCACGGCAAGGGCGGGCTCCTGCCGCTACACTATCCATACTCGTAGGATCTTCAATAAAGGAAAGAGAATAGGAATAGGATTGGTTGAGATTAGATAGATAGGGAGGAATCCATATCTATAAGGACTTCCCTCATTAGATTACTTAGGATACAAGTCTACTCAGGACTATAAATAGAGAGGCTATGTAATCATTGAGATCAAGAAAGAACAGCCTCAGGCTTATCCTCCCCTTCCCTCTCCCTCTCTCCCTGCGCCAACTCCTCCTCTCCCTCACTCTAGCGCCGCCGCCTTCTCCCTGTGCCGCCCGCCCACACCCCCCTAAACCCTAGCCACCGCAGCCCCTAGGGCCCCCTCCCAACAGGGCTCTTACACGTTGTTACCAAGATTAACAGTAAAATCAAATGCATTGGTACCTCTAAGTGTTTATGTTTCAAGAGGATGCTCTTCAGGGCACGCTTATATCAGCAAATGCACCAGTGGGAGGAGGAGGAATAAAAATGTCAAAAAATCACTCATCTGACAGTTTGTACAAGAGCACAACAATTTTCCTAAAAGCATGCAATAAGATTTGACCGAAACAGTCCACTGAATCTAGTTAATCATCATAACCCTATTTTTTTCTTGCGTTGTAATGCAAACCACTAGACAACAGTCCACTGGATCTAGTTGATTATCATAGAAGTTTACTTTCTTTTTCATTGCAATGTCACACAAGAGATCACAACCCTATAATATTGCATCTTTGTATAGCATTAAAACCCGTTCAAGATCAAGCAGACCAAAATGTAACAAGTCAAAGATGCCAAATCTAACCAGTCCACTAGATCTAATTGATTATCATAGAAATTTACTTTCTTTTTCATTGCAATGTCACACAAGAGATCACAACCCTTACTACATTACTATATATCGCATCTTTGTGTAACATTGAAACCCGTTCAAGATCAAGCGGACCAAAATGAAGTCAAAGATGTCAAATCTAACTGCATAATACCCATATCAAGACATGGAATGGAGAAACAGTCTAACATTCTAGCATATTGCTTCACATCATGATCTCAAAATAACTACTGGTTGATGGGGATGTGTACATGACTAGTTGCAATTAAAGCACATAAGGTGACATCATCGTACTTTCAGCCATATGAATACAATAACTCGATGTGTTTGATAATTCTGCTTGGCCATGGCCATCTCTAGTAATATCATGGCATGGCTACTATGCATGATATTCACATGAAAGTAAATTGAATTACAAGCATGAGTAGAAAGTAACATAAGAACAATTCAGATATCCTTAGTTCCTTACATAACACATTTTCTGCAAACCGGTTGGGCTAAGTTTATTTGATCTGTATTGAAACTTATATATAACTTAGTACATGGTCACAACTAGGAACTTACCGTCCGCGACCTGAGCATCCGAGCCAAATCTGTGTGTGTGGCTCATGATCTCCCCATCCTGCAAGCAATCCATACTAATATCATCAATTAGGAAAACGAGCAGGTTACAAACAGTATAACTGAAACACATACTTCACCGGTTCTACCTCCTGCTCGGGCGACATAGCCGTCTCGTCGTGCGCATAGTCCACGATTGCAAGCGCCCCGCGCCGTGGTGGGCGCGGCAGGTCGGCCGGCGGCGCGGAGGATGGTCCCCGTAGCGGGGAGGGGGACGACACTGCAAAGGGCGACGAAGAGCGCCGCGAGGGAAGTGGCGGAAGTAGCCCCCGCGCCGGGGAAGGGTGGGGACTCGCTAGGGTTTTGAGACCGGCCGACTCCTCGGGACGGGGAGGCGACGGAGGCGCCAGGGAAGGGTTAGGGTCCTCCGCCCCGGCTTGTGGGGACGGCGGCGAGGAGGAGGGGACGGCGGCGGGCGGCGCTGGGGAAGGTGGGTTGGGCTCGTCGGCGTCCTCCTCTTCCTCGTCGTCGTTGTACATCGAGAAGAGGGCGGCGATGCCCTCGGTATCGGACGCCATGGCGAGGACGGAGATTGAGGAGGGAAGGGTTGGATTTGGGGACGATGCGGAAGCGAGGGCCGAAAGCCCGAAACGGCGAGGAAGGAGGCGGAGGATTTCGGGGTAGCAGCAGTTTTGGCGAGTCTGCGATGCGGAGTGCGAACCTGATGCCGAGTTGGTCTGTATCCGAGTAGGCTGGCAAACAACGATGGCACGGGGTGCACGGCCCATGTTGTTCAATCAAACCTAAAAAATGTCATTCTCGAATCTCGATTCGAAGAAATCAATCATTTTCAATTTAAATATATATATAAGAATTAACTCATATACTCCCTTCATTTCTTTTTACATGTCACATTAGTTTTGTTCTAAATCAAATAGTACTATTTTTGACCATCCATTTAAATAAACCTTTATGTTTTTACAACATATAAATTTATATATTATGAAAGTAATTCTCATGGTGAATCTAAAGATATATATATCTTACAGGATCCTATCTTATATCATGAATCTATATATATTTTTTTAAAATGGATAGTCAAAAACACAAATATTTAACTTAGGACAAAGCTAATACGACGTGTAAATAAAACAGAGGGATTAGTTATCACACAAGAGAGTTGCGATCAACAAGAATAGAGCGAGCAAGAGTAAGACAAAACGTCAATTAATCCATGTTGGAGCACAGAGAGTTACCAAAAATTCGGTGATACCCTCATCCATTAGTGAATATCCTTTTGCGACTCCGATATGGTGGGTTTCAATGCCATACATCAGTCTATTCGTTTGGCTGTGGCTTGTCGTAAATGATCGTAAATTTTTAGCCGGAATAGTATTTTTCTCTCACACAAACCAGCCAACAGTACTTCTTCATACACCAGCAACGATATGAACCAGCCAACCGAACATGCCGCATATCTTTCGGAGGCTCCTTACAATAGCTCCACTGAGAAAGGTCACCAAAAGACTTGGATTTGCAAAAACCTTTTCAATCAGGCTATTATTAAAATAATGGATAAAAAGATTTTAAAAAACTCTAGAATAAATAAGATGGCGCTATTTATTATTTTCTACTCTCTTCGTCTTGAAATATAAATATCGAATGTTTAAAATTTATCTTAGATTGTAAGGTATTCTAAATTGCTCAACCTCGTCCATACGTGTCCGCCTTTTAAAATCCATCTATGAATGACTGTTGAACATGTTATCAAGAATTGGCATGTTCGCTGGTTGGTTTCTGGGCTGGTTTGGGCTGGCTGGTGCTGGTTTATTATGAGAAAAAAATACTATTGGCTGACTGGTTTGGGCTGACTGAAACCAACAAGCGAACCGGCTGAATGACTCATGTAAGTTTTTTTACGACAAACATGCTTTATTTCAACAGCATCTAGCTGTCAACGGACTTACAGAGTACAAGGGTACAGAATGCAGTGCATCCGTTAATGGGCACTGTGAAACATGAGGTGTGTTCGAATAAACACACGCTGGACTTAGGGGGTGTTTGGTTGCACCTTCTAAATTTTAGTCGCTGTCTCATTAAATGTTTGGACACATTCATAGAGTATTAAATATAGACTAATTACGAAACTAATTACATAGTTTGCGACTAATTTGCGAGACGAATCTTTTAAGCCTAATTAGCCCATGATTTGACAATGTTTTGCTACAGTAACATGTGCTAATGACGGATTAATTAGGCTTAAAAAAATCGTCTCGTGGAGTACTGACGGATTATGTAATTTGTTTTTTTATTAGTATCTGAATACCCCATGCAACATCCTCCCGACATATCTCCTAAATTTTAGTCACTGGATCCAAAACACCTCCTTAGAGAAGGCAAATGAGAATCTGAAAGAGCCTGTCTAGCTAGTCTGTCTGTCGTTTGGTTTTGAGTCCTCCGGATCTTTGAAATTCTTGTGCTCTCTTTGTCTTGTGTAGTTACTGAAAAGCTGAGTGAAGTGTTTGACCCTCCTATCAGGGGTATTGGTTTGATAGAGGCATTCACGAAGTGCACAAGCTGTTCAATGACAAGAAATTTATGTCCTGCAGATTGAGGCGGTCGGTGATAATTGCAGCTAGCGCCAGAGCAGCAGCTTTCGCCATCAGGACAGATGTTGACTCTGTCATCACCGCCTTGATGTCGTAGATGGTTCGAGTCGGTTGCACCTAGGTGTTGATGATGATGAAGACTCCAATTTCTAGTCCTTCTTGGCAGAAGGGCGGGAAGATCAGGCGAAGTTGATGCATCAGTGTAGCATCTGATGCCTTGTAGTAGTCCAGGAAGTTGGACTGTGTATGTGTCCAGCAAGCTCCTCCCGTATCTGTCCGCCTAAAACATTGTTGATGACTCATGTAAGTTGGTACCGTAATAAGTAGCATGCACGCCTGCCTTTTAAAATTATGCCTTATTTAGAAATTATAACCAAGCTAACAACCAAACTAATTAGTGATGATGAGCAAATTATTAGGTTTTTTTTTAACAGGCTTTAGTTAGCTAGTATTTCAAAACGGATAGAGTAACCTCTCGATCCATCGTCGGCACGAAAGGGTTCGTTTCTGTTTGCTCTATTTTAGCGATTGCCATTTTATCTAAAAGAAAACAGATTTAGCGATTGCAGCACGAGCACGACAAAATCTGGGACAAGCTAGCGAGAGACAGGCTTTGCTTTTGCCATACTACTCGACTACACTTGTGCAGCATCTCCGCGATCAGTCATGTGGGCTTTCCATAATAGGTGAATTTCACACGAGCCCTTCTGAACGGGCAAACAAACCTGTGGCTCCGCAAAGCTTCCCCCTTCGCAGCAGCTACAAAGTAGTAGTACAAACAGTTGCCAGGCACTCCCGGTTTCCCTTTTTTTCGCATTATTAGGCGAGGTTTGTCCGTCCTGCAAACATGGAGAGAAATTCCCCGCGATGCGCGCTCATCCCGTCGCGGACGCCAGGGATGGACCGCGACGCCTGCGCCGGAGACAGACACCGTTTGTGGCTTGTGACCGCGTGAGATGCCGAGCCTTTCGTTTTCCGTAGCCCGGTTCTGGCGTCCGTCTCTTTTCGTTGCGTATCTATATCACGAACACTCCATGCTTTTTGTTTAGTCGTCAGTCGTCACGGCACTGAGCGAGCGGTGCCAGCGATCGATTGTGGCACGGAGAAAATGACACGCGCGCGCGGCGTGTGTTTGACTTGTTGCGTGGGCGCTAAAGTTCGCAGCGAAATGTAGCACGCAAAGTGATGGTGGTCAGGCAGGGTCACACATTTTTCCCCCCCTAGAGGTTTATTCGAAGTGTTCCATGATCATAATTAATAATACTATAACTCATAGAGCCACGCCGTAGATCGGAGTTTCGCCCATCCTGAAGCTGGTCACTGAACAAGAACAAGTGACGCCATATAAAACGATGGGATGCGGTGCGGTGTTTTCACGTCTGCCTGTGGCTACGAGCTGCCACTGCAACTGCAAGCACACGGTTTTCCTGGTGCGTTTCCATTTCGGTACGTTAGCAGGATCGCGCCTCTCTGTGGCTCAGGCAGCAGGTTGTATATCCCGACGCGAACGCACGAGCTCGCTTGGTCGGTCGTCCGTTCACGACTTCACCAGAGTCACGACGCGACCCCGTATCTGGGGTGGTAGGAGAAGAATCCAAGCTGCGCGCGAGGACCGCACCGTCGTCCCCCGATGACTGCCCCTGTATCGGTCGCTCGAGACGCTACACCTGTCCGCTCGCTCGCCAGCTCGACCACTGCCGGCGCTCCACGCATACCGCGGTGTCGCCACCTCACCCAACCCCGATATTTACTTGCATACTAAAAAAAAACCTTAATAATGTGGCAGTAGTACAGTTCGTTTGCTTAACGATGGAAGAGTGCTGGATACACGGTTACACTACGTACACCTGACGCGTGCGTGAAGGTGCTCAAGGCGTCAACGTAGCAACGGTGCTGCAGCGCGTGAGGTGTGAGCACCAAGTGGGATACAGGATACAGCTAGCATATTAGGTTAGGGATGGATCGGACCGATGGAGTAGTCGAGTGGAAAGGGGTTCCCGAAACAACGGCACCGGCCTTCTCAGAAACGTGAATAGGAAATGGAGTGTTCATGTTCACGTACACGAAAGAGAGGCACGGGCTTGCTGCTTAGTCAACTTTGCTTGTTAGCATTGCACCGAATATGGCATATGATTTTATTCCAATAGCGCATTGCTTTGATAGTAGTATTAGATAGATAAAAGGTTAAAGCTTGAAAAAAACAAATGGACAGATAGAAAAGTTTCAATTTTTTTTAAAGAACCAAACAATGTGACTTGAGTATACTCAATTGATTGAGTTTCTCGTGGTGGAACCTGCCCACCCAGATCTCTCTTTACCCCCAAAAGGTAAAGCTATATGGCACTCGAGTGTTTCACGCGCTGTCCGCACTCGATTCCTTCCTGGCTGTCGGATCCATCGCCAACGCCTGCAGATCCGGGCCTCTCATGTTCATCTTCTCTAAGTCCGACAACCTTAGAAAGGGAGCTCCGGGAAGGTAGGCCGAGCAGGCGGTGGGGACAGCTTCCGGGCGGTTAGGGGCCCTGGCGGCGGTGGAGGCAAGCGGGCCAGGTTGGGGTGGGGGCGCCCATGGCCAGAGCTCGCCGCGGAAGGAGGGAGGATGGGAGAAGGAGGCCGCAGAGCTCCGCCGAAACCTTAGCACCGCCGCGGGGCGGTGGGTGATGCGAGGACAAGAAGGAATATGAACAGTACAAACAAAATCGAGTGTCCCCCCTCCCCCCAAAAAAAACACTCGCACTGACGAACTAAAAAAAACAACCAATCCAATGTTATAAAAAAAACGCAGCCGCGGAGCTCCGGTGAGACCTTAGCGTGGCCTCGACGGAGTGATTGGTGAGAGGAAGATGGGCACTAAAAAAAATCTGAGTGTTTCTCCCCAAAACACTCAAACCTCGTGTAGACAGACTGGAAAAAAAAACTATCGCAAAAACAAACAAACAATGCAACAGAAAAAAAAAAAAAAAACAACCAACGCAATCACACGCATCACGATGCCTAAACACGGAAACGGCGAGGGGCATAACAGGGCCACAACAGAAAAAAGCGGTCCAACAAGAAGCCACCCACGGCCGACATGGACCCAGCCCAGCAAAACACGGAAACGGCGAGGGCATAAAGCAAAAGCACCCCACACCACCGGTCGTGGGAGACCGTCTGAGAACGCGACAGACTGCGCGAGGGAGAGAGAAAGAGGGGAACAGAGAGCAGAGCAGCGCAGCTGCACAGAATTGTTATCGCAAGCTGCCTGCCTCCGCTGCCGGCCGCACTACCTAATCCCCGCGCTCGTTTCCCCACCGTCCGATGGCCGCCGTCACGCCGCCGCCGCAGTCGGACCCGCCGCCTAAGACGGGGCGCCCCGGCCTCATCCGCCGCCGCCGCGGCCAAGGGAGGAGGGGGCGGGGCGGGCGCCGCCAGGGGGCTGCTGATGGGGAAGTACGAGCTGGGGCGCCTCCTGGGGCACGGCACCTTCGCGAAGGTGTACTACGCGCGGCACGTCCGGCACGGGGGACAACGTTGCCATCAAGGTGCTCGACAAGGAGAAGGCCGTGAAGAGCGGGCTCGTCCCGCACATCAAGCGCGAGATCGCCGTGCTGCGCCGCGTGCGCCACCCGAACATCGTGCACCTGTTCGAGGTTATGGCCACGAAGACTAAGATCTACTTCGTCATGGAGCTCGTGCGCGGTGGCGAGCTCTTCTCCCGCGTCTCCAAGGGCCGACTCAGGGAGGGACACCGCGCGCCGCTACTTCCAGCAGCTCGTCTCCGCCGTGGGGTTCTGCCACGCCCGCGGCGTCTTCCACCGGGACCTCAAGCCCGAGAACCTCCCTCGTCGACGACCGCGGGAACCTCAAGGTATCGGACTTTGGACTCTCCGCCGTCGCCGACCAGTTCCGTCCCGACGGTCTGCTCCACACCTTCTGCGGCACGCCGGCATATGTGGCCCCCGAAGTGCTCGGCCGCCGCGGGTACGACGGCGCCAAGGCGACGTGTGGTCGTGCGGTGTCATCCTCTTTGTGCTCATGGCCGGGTACCTCCCTTTCCATGACAAGAACATCATGGCCATGTACAAGAAGATTTACAAGGGCGAGTTCCGCTGTGCGAGGTGGTTCTCCAAAGACCTTACCAGCTTGCTGACGCGCAATTCTTGACACTAACCCCAACACTCGGATCACTTTGCCGGAGATCATGGAGTCGCGCTGGTTCAAGAAAGGATTCAAGCCTGTCAAGTTCTATATCGAGGATGACCAGCTGCATAAAGTTATAGATGATGAGGATGGCCTGTTGGATATGGGACCGGCTGGTCCTGTTCCTCCACCATTGCCACCTCCACCACCGCCTCTACCTCCGCCAAAGGTTGATGGTGATGAATCAGGGTCGGACTCAGACTCGTCGATCTCATCCTGCCCTGCTTCTGTGTTATCTAATGAGAGCCAAAGGCCCCGTGGCTCGCTCCCACGTCCAGCAAGCCTTAATGCGTTCGATATCATATCATTCTCAAGGGAATTTAACTTATCAGGGTTATTTGAGGAGAAAGGGGATGAAGTGAGGTTCATCTCGGCTGAGCCCATGTCGGATATCATAACGAAATTGGAGGACATTGCAAGCTGAAGAGTTTCAAGTTGCGGAGGAAGGACTGGCGGATCTGCCTGGAGGGTACAAGGGAAGGAGTTAAGGGGCCATTAACAATTGGCGCGGAGATATTTGAACTCACACCTCCCCTTGTAATGGTGGAGGTAAAAAAGAAGGCAGGGGATAATGAAGAGTATGAGGACTTCTGCAACAAGGAATTGAAGCCAGGGATGCAGCACCTTGTCCACCATATGGTCCGAGCTCCAAGTATGCTTACCGATGCCGAGTAGGTCGAAAGGTAGTAATTTCCTTCACTTTTTCTTATGATGTTACTGATGCCATTCCTAATAATATTTTTAACAATATTTATTTGCATGATCCAACCTCTGTAGATTAAATCACATGTGTTCTACTTATGCTAATTCAAGCATGATATGTTTGCTTTGCTAATTCTGTGTGAACAGTCATGAATTTCTTGGCCCAGATATTTTCTTGCTAGTCTTTGAACATACTAGTTTTTGATAATTGCTTGTTGGAAACAAGCGAGGTCTGGAATTGTCTGCAGAATGATTACTTAAAATGCATCACCACTTGATCAAAATTAAAATTTATATACCATGTTCTAGTGGTTCTGCAGTTGCTTAACAGTTGATTTCTTTATTTCTAGGTATAGGTCACATGCTGGCTTCACTAAGATCCATGCATTATGAACACATGTCACGAGCACAAGTTATCTTTGGCATCCCAATTGATTAGTTTTTCGCCTAGCTTGATTGGATCTCTATTTCTGTAGCTATAGTTAGACCAGGACATTTTTCTATATCACATCTTCACTTTAAAGCTTCTGTTGTGATTATCCACATTCTGTTGAACTTACCTTCTCAGCTCGCAAGTAAAAATACAATGAACTTATTTTATGTTCTTATGCCAGCATTACTTCCATAATACTGCTGTTGCATCTAGCTGTGAGTAATCTACACCCCCTTTTTTACTGAATGTTATCAAAAATAAAGGAAGAAGGAGGGGCTCGTTCCTTTATTCCATAAGGAAACTTTCTCAGAAGGTTTCGAGCATGCTAGTCCAAATTTGGGAACTTTAGGGTGCATTTGGTTCCTCAACCAAACCTTGCCTACCCTTGCTGAGCAAGGATTTGATGCTGCTGCTGCTGCACTTGGATGTTTGGCTAGCTTTGTCTCAGTTCTCGTGGTAGCAAGAATTTCCAACGTTTCAGCTTGCTACCAGCGGTGAGCCAAAATGGCTCTCCTGAGGAAGCAAGTTTCTTGGAGCTTGTGCTGGTAGGGTAAAATAATCTTGCTTGGGAAACCAAACGTCTTATACTCTCTGTAGATAAACAATTCAGGTTTATGCGGTGTATCGCTTTTATCCCTCTATCATAAATTACAGTTACAGTGATGTTATGACTTCTTCCTGCATTAGAGTTATTCAGGTTTACTTGTGCGATGATGGCAGTAGGTTGTATTCACCATTTATTGTATGTCAGGAGCTGATTTGTGGGGTTTGTACTTTGTACATTGGTGGCTTTGTGTTAAATTTCCTCATTGTTGCATTATTGATCCATAATCATCATCTGTGTGCAGTTAATGATAACATCTACCTTTTTGGATCCATGTTGATCACTTAATTTGACAAATACAGTCATAATTATAATGAAAACATGGATCACATTAGCACAACCAAATCGTACGCATATCTGCAGCCACAATCAGGAGTTGCTACTTTCTTGGTCAGCTTAGTTGAATGAAATTTAAGCATGATTAATCCTTCCAGGCACACACACACAAAAAAAACATCATTTGAGCTTCTTTTTCTCTATCAATTGCCCTTTCTTGAACCTGAAGTTTTCTATGTCTTAAATCACTCTGCCTAATGTTCTTCACATAAATAAGTGGATCCGGTAGTAATACTATCATTCACTGGGATCATATAGTTATTAGTTCCTGCACATGGAAATATTTTGATTGTTCAGCTGTAGGTTTATTTGGGTATAGTATCAACGGATTTAAACTTCCTTTGTGGCCCGATGGGGCATATGAATATTAAAGCTTTGCAGGGTAATGTGATTGTATTCAGATGCACAAATTTCCTGATAGGTTATAAAAAAAATGGTTTGCTTGTCATGGATCAGCATGGATGTTTATTACGATTTCTGAAACTTGTGACAGGACTGCAGAATCGATTGCTTTATTATCTGACCATTTCCTTTGCTCACTGCAGGCTTTGAACTTAACAACAGCACTTCTTACGGAGCTACTGGTAACAGGAGTGACATTCGGAGCGGCATGAGGCTAGAGACACAGTTGAGCACAGCACAGCTGACCAGAAGAGATCGTAGTCGGAACAAAAATCTTGACCAGTTCCACACCACTGTAGTTCCTCAGATGATGAGCCCGACATCTCTTGACTGAATAACTTCTGTTCTCCACGAGGGCAAACAATGCCCGCCATGGAGGAGGGAGACTGGATGCGGTACATACTCCGGTGTCTTTGTTGGTACCTGAGGCTAAGTTGTTGCTGAATGTTGTTGTATCGCGGGTGGTGTAGTCCTGCTATTGGTTGTAGGCGCGCAGCAGGATAATAATAATTTGGTTAGGCTCTGTTCGACTGGCTGAAAAAAGCTGCTGCTGATTTGTTATAAGAGAAACAGTGTTTCATGAATGAAAATTAGTGCCGATAAGTTCAAGCGAACGATAAATCAGGTGCATCCTGGACCGGCACATCCACACGTGCTCAGCTCCGGCCTGATTGGGATTCCGAATCTTCGATTTCTGATGCCGCATAATTGTACAGTCCCGATTTGGAGAGGCGCCGATGTTTCGGACTCTGCAGGAGTCGTCTACCCGGGACAGGGAGGCCGGATTGGCAGGGAGTGCGGCGGCCCTAGTCGAGCACGTGAGCCGGCGTTGGGGCTGGGTGGCCTACCTACCGGCGCGCGTGGGCTGCCGGGCCCGACCAAGAAAGCGCCGTGTGCGGCTACGCGGGGCTCGGAGTTGGGCCCCCCACTTTTGTTGCTGCGCGCCTGCAGAGATAAAGATCGCATAATTATCGGTGATGAATGGGTTTTGTGTCGCCGTCCTATCTGTGACCGTGTTCTTTTTTCTGGATTCGCCGATAAGCACAAACGGTGACACTGACACTGACATGCGAGCGATGAAGAATGGAACGGCGAGGGCCGCGGATATGTCTGATATGGGTGGTGCTAAACTTTTTAGAGCGTCTCCCTGGTTTTTAGCGAGACAAGAAAAAACCTCTCGGCGATGTTAAATACAACAGAGTGGCGGA
>NW_027097130.1:0-5816 GCF_019320115.1 Miscanthus floridulus | reverse complement strand
TCACCATATTTATAGAATTGCCATTCGTCTAAATTTCCAAATTACTCCCAAATTTGTATAACAACTCAAAAATCTCCAAAAATAAAGTTGCTCAAATTCAATGTTCTACAACTTTGCTTTAATAACCACCCCCTAATTCGGTCTACATTTTGAAATGTAAATTTAAATTCACAATAGGGGACATTTAAAGAATTTCACCTTTTCAATTACTTTAAATTTTTCATAACAACTTTGAAAACTCCAAAAACAAACTTGTATAACTTGGCAAGCTTCTATACTTTTTGCTTTAGGCCAACCCCAAAATATGCTTAGATTTGAAATAATTTTTCAGGGTAGGATTTAAATACTGGAAATCAGGGTTTTCTTGAAAAGTCCAAAGCCAACCAAAATTTTGAACTTGATTCAAACAATACAATTCAACACCTACCACATAAAGGTACACTGGTTTTAGTGTATACATATCAAAATTTTCTACTAACACATGAATGATGTGTTCTATGCATATGATGACATGACATATTTTAGTATTTAAACACCCGAGGTGTTACAGCTGGAGTCGTGGAAGTGGTGGCAGGCTGACCAAGCTGGGGCATAGTCTGTGGCTATGGGGCCCTAATAGCCTACACTACATGCTGCATGAACCTGAGAAGCTGCTGCTGCATGAGTATCTATTGCTACTGCTGTAGTGCCTGGGTCTACTGCTGAATAACAAGCTGCTGGCACTGGAACTCATCCTAACAAGTCTAGAACTGTGCAAGTGTAGCAGCTGTCTCCTAAGCATGTCTGGCCTGGTCCTGCCTCATTCGCTCAAGTATAGCTAGAAGAGCGGGGTCAATCTATGGGGCAGGTGACGCTAAACTGGAGCTACCGGCCTCAGCATCATGTCGTCGTGGAGCCATCTGTGGAATGGGCTAGTAATCATCATCAGAACTGTCACTGGGCTCGCTAGTGACCAACCCCTCCTATTGAGCAAGCTCCTCCTCCTCTATAGCTACAATACCCCTGATGATATCATCCTGCTGGGCTGCAGTCTCGGGCACCTCTAGACGGCAACGCGACTGACTCGGTGCCTGTGGTGTACTGTGCCAAATCATTTGAGACAAGTTATAAGCAGGGAACTCTATCATGGCACCACTATACTTAGCAATCATCACAGACGACTTAACTAAAACAGCTTTGTGGATAAGGAACATGACCCAGTGAGCATAGGGGAGCTGCCTATAACCTCTGAAACCCTTAGCTATAGTGTCCTCCATCTCTAACAGAAGGATATCCTAGATGTCGAAGACTGTCTACTACATCAGAGAGTTGAGGAGCCAAAGCTGAATCCAAGTCAATCCCTCTCTATATCCCATCCTCGGGAGTAAAGTCCTCCTCATGATAGCCTCAAGCACGCGAGCAATGGGTGTGAGATCACTGGGGTTTCTCCTCGAACCCTCACCAAATGGCTCAGTAAAGCAGTGACGTACCAAGTCTGTAGGAGGAACCATGCCACCATGAGGATGTCTGGGGGTGCAGTCTATCCATAGCACACCTCATGGAGTATGACTGGCTGCTCCTAAAGCCTAAGAATCTCCCTGGCCCTGGTGCTCATCAATCGATAGTCTCTCCCACCGAATGCAAAGTGAATAAAGTGATGGTGTGGGTCAATAAAGAGAGAAGCATAGAACTGCTGAACCCAAGATGGAACATATAATCTGGTCCATCCAATCAAATCTGTCAACCTCGGTAGATATGCAAGGTAGGGGTGAATGTGCTCTCCAGCTACTGCAATAATGGACTCGATGGTGCACACTCTCTATGGTCTGAAGACTGCTCCACTATTTAGATAAGCATTATAGAAGTCTTCCTACAAGGGTGTATAGAATCTCTCTGATGCTCTCTCATCCCTCCTAGGTGGAAACCACACCTCAAAGTCAACAAACCTCAACTGCTACACCTGCTTGGCTGTGGTGGCCCTCAGGTCAAGATGGGTCACTAGAGGCGGACCCTGTGGTCGAGGTGGTGGACAAGAACCCCTTTGTTGAGTGACTGGCCTCAATGAAACTAGGACACGAGTATGACTAGAGCGGTGTAACTATGGTTGTGATGCTGGCTCTGTCTCCTCGGCCTGCTAGACCTACTGACCCTCCTGAGATTGCTGTGATAGCTATGCCTCTTGTGTCTGCTGAGCTAGCTGAGGCTGCTGCTGTGGCTCCCCCTAAGGCTGAACCTTGTTAACAGCAACACGCTATCCTCTAATCATGAGGGTCCTAGCTAGACCACCATGAAGATGCTCAAAACGTTGAAGTGTAGCCATCGCCTCTGGTGAAAGTGGATCAGAAATCTAGACTCCACTATGAGTGCCTCCTCTCTCGGCACGCTCTGCGGCCTCTACAACTATTGTGGCTCTCACTGTATCTGTATCTGCATCTGGATACTTGCGCTTCCTGACTGCCAACTTCTTGGTCGCCTTGCCTTTAGGTTCTACAGGCTGGCGAGGCGGGGCCTCGGATCCTCATCACCGGGACCACCTCCGACATTCTTCACGTGAGCCATCTGATGGATCAAAGAAGAATCAACTGCCCCTGACAAAGAAACAACTGCCTCTATCGAAGATCAACTGCGCTGACACTTTCGAGGCTTGGCCTCGATCCTTACTCGCGAGCTTGGCCCCGAGTTAACTAACAACTGCCACATGATCTCAACGACACCGACTCGCTGCACGATGGAATAGATAGGATATACAAATAAATACAATGTATCTAATAGATGCGAAACCCTAAGAAACAAGCAATTTAGATACGAAATTGAGACGCGGGGCTTGCTACCTGACGAACCAGCAATTCGAAGAAAAGATAAGCGACACACGGGGAACCACCGAATCTAGGGTTAGGGTTTGCGGTGAGCAGTGAATCGATGACCCTAAATGAGATTGAAATCAATGCTATGATGAATAGCAAGGTCACGGTGAAGTCACAATATGGATGCTAGGGCACGACGGCAGGGTCTTACCGACGTTGTGCAGAAGCTAGGGCTAGATCGAGGCAGAGCTAGGGCATGGTGAAGATGTCGGTGCTGTTGTTGCTGCCGGCGCTAGGGTGGTTGAGCGGTGGCTCTAGAGCACGGCGGCATAGGTGAGGAAGTAGGGCGATGTAGGGAGGCGCTGCTTGCGTAGGCTGTGGCTATGGAGCCGGCGCAGGAGGATGTGGTGGTGTGGAACAGGGCAGCACTATGGCTGCGGTGGTGCGCAGGCAAGCGGTGGTGTGGAGCTCGGGCGGTGGATCCAATGACTTGCGGTTGCTAGGGCATGGGATAGCGATGGCGATGGGGGTAGAAAGGGATAGGTCAACATCGGCTGTTTGATCAAATAAGGTGCCCCCCCCCCCGAGTCAGAGAAGGAAACAGGAAAAGAGATCTGATGCCACACATTTTCTACTGACCGGACGCTCCGGTGGTAGCGACCGAACGCTACCACCCAGCGTCCGGTCGATTCCAGAGAGGTCCAAATCCTCTAGAATCACGATTGGATGTGTCTGGTGGACACCGATTTTACGCAGCTAGAGTTCGATCACCTAACCTTGATGTCTTCATCATCGACCGGACGCTGAAGCTCCTTCTGACCGGACGCTAGGAAAACACTGTTTCAACGTTTAGTCACTCCTTCGGCAGCAGGTTCACCTCCTGTGAACTAATCGGACGCTGGACATCAGAGTCTGGTGCAGCGTCCGGTCACTCCTTCAGTGAATCTTCAAATTTCTTCGCCCTGCCTATTTCCAATCAAGTTCTAACTTGAATAAGATCTAAATAAACACCAATTGAGACTGATATGAGTGACCTCTCTCAAACCCTTAAGTTTTTCAAAATATTTTGCCTTAAACTATAATTCTTTTTAAGAAATTAGGCAATAAGAGGGCAATTTAAGATAAACGACAAAACAACATTCATGCATATGCAATACTTGAATGTAAATCTAGTTGCTTGTCAAGTTTAATCCAAGGTTAAGCTTCTTCACACGTTTTTCGGCAGTTATCTTAACCATGTTAGACAAGCCCTATATGCATTATAAAGCATTAAACATATTGTATATTACAATGCAATGCAAGGGATAATACAAGCTTAATTTTTAATGAAGTTACTAAAATCAAGCACATTGAGTTCATTTTGCAATCTACAAAATGTTGCCTCATCTAGCGGTTTAGTAAAGATATCCACCAATTGATCCTCGGTCCTTACACCTTCTAGTGATATATCATTTTTAGCAACATAATCTCTAAGAAAGTGATGACGGATATCTATGTGCTTGGTGCGAGAGTGTTGAACCAGATTATTTGCAAGTTTTACTGCACTTTCATTGTCGCACAAAAGAGGTACTTTATCTAAAACTACACCATAGTCTAGCAAAGTTTGTTTCATATAAAGTATTTGTGCACAACAAGCACCCGCGACAATGTATTCCACTTCGGTGGTGGACAAAGCCATACTATTTTATTTCTTGGAGGATCAAGACATAAGTGATCTACCAAGCAAATGGCACCCTCCGGATGTGCTTTTTCTATCAATTTTTCATCCGACATAATCCGAATTGGAACAGCCAATTAATTCAAATCCAGCTCCTTTGGGATACCAAAGGCCAATGCTTGGTGTGTGCTTAAGATACCTAAGGATTCTTTTTATGGCAATTAAATGAGTTTTCTTAGAATTAGCTTGAAGCCTAGCACACATACACACACTAAACATGATGTCGGGCCTAGATGCGGTCAAATACAACAAGCTACCAATCATAGAGCGGTAGAGAGTTTGATCAACCGGGTTACCTCCCTCATCTAGGTCGAGATGTCCATTGGTTGGCATTGGAGTCTTGATTGGCTTACATTCATCCATCTTGAATCTCTTGAGAAGATTATTAGTATATTTCTCTTAAGAAATGAAAATCTCTTCTCTCATTTGCTTGACTTGAAAACCAAGAAAGAATGTAAGCTCTCCAATCATTGACATCTCGAACTCCTTCGACATCAATTTACCAAATTCTTTGCATGAATCTTCATTTGATGATCCAAAAATGATATCATCAACATACACTTGACAAATGAAGATATGCTCATCAAGCTTCTTGGTGAATAGTATGGTATCGATCTTCCCAATGATGAAGCCTTTCTCAATAAGGAAGTCCCAAAGATGCTCATACCAAGTTCTTGGGGCTTGCTTAAGCGCATATAATGCCTTGGACAACCTATAAACATGATTAGGATATCTAGGGTCTTCAAACCTAGGAGGTTGATCAACATAGACTAGTTCATTAATAAAGCCATTTTAAAAAGCACTTTTCACATCCATTTGATAAAATTTTATTTTATGATGTGATGCATATGCAAGGAAGATACGGATGGCTTCTAATCTTGCAACCGGGGCAAAGGTCTCTCTAAAATCCAAACCTTCAACTTGAGAGAACCTTTGCAACTAGTCTTGCCTTGTTCCTCACAACAACACCTTGATCATCTTGCTTGTTTTGGAACACCCACTTTGTTCCAATGACTATTTCGCCTTTTGGCCGCTCTTCAAGAGTCCAAACTTTATTGCGGGTGAAGTTGTTCAACTCTTCATGCATGGCATTGGTCCAATCCAGATGTTGAAGAGCTTCCTCTATCTTAGTAGGCTCAAAGCAAGAGACAAAAGAGTGATGAGCAATAAATGAAGCAAGTTTTTGAGATCGAGTCATTACACTCTTTGATGGACTCCCTATGATGAGATCTTGTGGATAATCTTGAAGTAGGGGTATATTTCTTCTATTGACCACTTGAGGGGGAGGTTGTGGAGCATCAACATCTTGTGCTTGT